>NW_027121757.1:0-9646 GCF_030686945.1 Centruroides vittatus | reverse complement strand
GTGCCAACGTTCCAATGCGGGCCACCGTCCTGTTGATACCTGAAACTACTAGCAACTACTAGGTAATCCGCGAAAGCCTGCAGCTGGACATCATTTGGCATGAGTCTCAACACTGTGTCGTCAAAAACGTTCCAAAGGAGGAACCCTATGCATGATCCCTGCAACCCCTCCAGTCTCCTATCATATCTTGTCGTTTGTGTCACATACTCTACTTCGCGATCGCTCAGGGAGCTCGTGACCAGCAAGCAGAGGGTGGAGGAGAGGTCTGCTCTTTGCATCTTACCCACAATGGGCAACGTGTGGTGGGGACGTTCGACAACGTTATCAAACGTCTCCACGACATCCATCGAAATGAGGGAAGTGTGAATGCCCTGCCGGCGATTTTGGTGAACCAGTTTCACCGCACGATGCGCACGCAGTTCTGCAGGTCGAAGTATCCGGGCGGAATTCATATTGTTGTGAGTGTAGATGTCCTCGCCGCTTTAAGTGGTAATACACTCGGTCTGATATGATACTATTTAAAACTTTCCCAAGAACCGGCAATAGGCTGATAGGTCTATATGACTTTGGTTCGTCTTTCGGGCGCCCGCTCTTATGTCTCAACACAAGACACCACGTCCACTGCAGTGGGCGTGGTGTCTTGTGTTGAGAGAGGAGTTGGCACCGATGGAGTTGGCACCGATCCGAAGTGCAAAAGACTCGAAGTAATATGTTTGAAAACTGGTGTGCAAAATACTTTAAATATTTTCGTTACAACACATTAATAGCAACTTTTTTTCTTTTACGTACAAAAAGTCATTCTTCTTTCTTTAATTTTCGAATCTCATAAAATAGAAATTAATATTTCATTTATCATAAATCTCGATCAAACTTTATTTTCCTTTAAAATGAAGCTAAATTATCGATGTTCAAATATAATTGTTGATTTTTTAAATATGTTTTTACTACAACAAACAAAAAGTTCAAAATATAATTTCGTATATTGAGGATTATTAAATAATTTAATTAATTGAAGATTGTTTTCGCAGAACGTGAATATTAGAATTGAAAATCAACACAGTTCGAACATATGAGAATCCTGGTATACAATTGTGTTTAGACTAATTTAGAATATCAAGTTTGGAATTCATAAATTAATGTTGTAAATAGATTACTGGAGTATAAAAGTGTTGATGTTGCATCTATAGTAACATTACGGGTGTGACTTTCTGCTTATACCGACTGATCTGAGTTAATTGTAAGTACACTTTTTGATATTTAATTCGAATATTTTATTAAACTAAGGGATGTGAGTCGTGTGTCCTATCTCGAGTAGTTGCACTTGTTATTAGCACTTACAATTGATTATAAAACTCATCTCTGTCCTCAAAATTAAGCTTTGTGATATTTTATAATGATTAATCATATAAAAAGTTTTTAAAATATATGAGAACTGATATATTTTATAAACAACTTTATATTTTATACATTTACAAACAAATTACATTACATAGGACCTACGTCGATGTGCAACTTCCACCAAGAAAATTAAACAAATTAAACACTAAAACCAATCGAGTACTTGTGCAATGATCTAAATCCTAAATCTTGCAAACACTCATTAATAATCATGAAATTTTAAACCACCAGTTAAGAAATAAATATTACGTGAAATTCAAATAACTAATGTGTGATAACTGTACTTATTTTTAAGGTACTTTCGTTCAAGTTATTCAATTACCTTGGCTAGTTTCGAAGCGATTGGGAGAAAATGAAGTTCGTGCTCTTGATATGTTTGATTTACGTCATCGGTGAGTGTACTCTTTAAATATAAATGCTTGAGTTTCAAAAAATAACGCATGGAATTTTTATGTTTGGATGTAGGATTTCATTCTGTCATCGGTTTAAAAACTTGTTCTCAACAACAACTGAATGGACCTTGTCGTCAGGAATGCATAGTAGAGGGATTTCGCTACTGCAATGTCGGCACAACTTGTATATGCCCGAGAAACAATGATAACAACAGAAAAAGAAAACATAAAAATTGAAAAGATCGAAGTAAAGTGTAATAAGAGTAATTTTTCCTATATCGAACTGTTAGAGTAAAATTTAAGAAACTTTATTCTTGTAAAAATAATGTTTAAAAATTTCGTATTATTAATTATAATTTTTCGAAACTTTTTATAATTACAAACCGCCTTCACTTTGAATAAATTGTTTTCTGACGTTATAATGTCTTATTTTCATTTATTATTTTAAAACTCGGTGTATTTTCTTTGTCGTACTGAAAAATACAGTATTAAGTAAATTCATAGGCAGCATTTGGCTGTAAGCCAGCGCAGTTGTTATCTTATCCAGTGTGGGCAATTTACAATCAAATCCCAGTCAGTAACAACTCGGAAATTTCTGTACACGGTCTGTCCCGACAGAGTGTAATGTAAATAAACTGCAATCGGAAACATGATTCAATAATAGCGAGGTTTAGGCCGAAGTTTTAAACGCGAAAACGTGTACGTCGGACGTTCAGCGCCGCTTTCCTGTAAGCCCAGAAGTTTGACAATGGCGTTTGGAAAGTCAGTGGAATCATGCTCGACATTCCAAACGCCATTGTCAAACTTCTATGCTTACAGGAAAGCGGCGCCGAACGTCCGACGTATACGTTTTCGCGTTTAAAACTTCGGCTTCAACCTTGCTAATAAATCAAACGACTTCATTCGTCAAACAAATACTTTGGTGTAAGGAAAATTCTGTGTCCTTAAGTTCGATTCTACGACAATTGTAAATAGCAATTTCCGGATATGGACTGAATACCACCTCTTTCCACTTAGACAAAAATTTAAGTCCTACGATATCGGTATCAAAGGCCTTTTGCTTTTTGCCCCGAAAGTAAATTTATATCATTAAATTTACACACGGTGAGTGAATTTCTGAACGTCACGTGTCTTGCGTTACTTGAAAAACGTTGTTTTGAATGATTTGTTGAGTTCATGCCACGTTTTATAAGTGACTTTCTTACTATGGTGTAAAAAACAATGTAACAATACAAATCGATGAAAGATTGGTACGAAAGTAAAGCAAGTTAAATTAATCTATTTTGAGAAATTTTATAGGAAAAACGCTCGATTGACAGCAGTGCCTTATCTAGTTTGTCGCGTGCCCTGTGCAAAATTTTAAATGAGACCAACGTTTGTATCTAATAAGGTGACCTACCCACGATCAGACAGATAAAATCGAACAATTTTATTTTTTTCATATCTGTTCTAACACGACACTGCCTACACGTTACTTTATCTGGCTATATTTATGCCAGTCTTTTGTACTAAAACATTCGAATTATTTCTGAAATAACAGACGAATAACAATAATCGTTGCGTTTGAAATAGCATATAAAACAGGGGTGTCAACCTCAAATTCCTTAAGTGACAATTTTTGCTCTCGACGGCAGCAGGCCAGATGTTTTGAGCTTTTGTAGCCAAAAATTTTCAAAATGTAGCGCAAAAGTAGCCAACTCAAAAAATTTCTTTTTAATTACTCGTGATTTGACAATAAAATAAAAAAGAAACACCATTCGTACTTTTCCAGCAATAACTTTAATCACAGAACAAACATTTTCGGCCAATTTACAGGCCTGAAGCAGGTCTGTAAACTAATCGGAAAATAAAGATTGCAAGACTCAAAATACAAGCATAAACTGTAATTTAATTAATATGTCGAAAACACTCATTTTATGTGCCAAATTGTGCGAATTATGCAATAAATGATCTTGCCAATTCAAACTTTAATTTTAAATTCAAAAGATGAAATATAGAAAACATAATGTAAACGAAAATTAAACACAAAATATATAAACTATAACCTAAATGTGAAAAATCCAAAGATGCGGTACAGCGCCTTCTAATATTGTAGGCCTGGCCGATACACTGGCTTTATACACTCGTTAAAATGAAGTTACTCACGAAAAACGGATTATTTGTTTTGCAACAGATTATTGGATGACACTTTGTAACCTCCCTCTCACTTTTGCCTTTCCTTAATCTCGAGACCTGAGTTAGATACATGAAAGTCGAGACCAGATATTCAAAGCTTAGGAGCCAGAAGCCCGATTAACTGTATACGAACTTCCGATGCAAACCGGAAGTTACGTTATTTCAATTCAAAAATTTTCTTCAGGATGATGTTAGATAAGTGACAGGCATGACTCTTTTCTTAACAGGAACAGTATAATGTATGGGGCATGACACTGTACTAAAATGCAGAAGATTGTGCAACAAGATGTAAATGTGAGAAGCCGCTGGCTAGGGGTCAATCTCTACTGACCACTTACTCGGCAGCAATCTGCAAAGACAACTCACATTGTTCTGAATGGCTAAGAGGGCAATATCGAGTTGGTAAGTCGATAGATGTCGATAGGTGTCCCTGACAGGAGACAGGGTTTTAACAGTTAACAAAAATAAAGTTTATTATATGACTAACTGTAGGATGCAAGAGGTGTTCGTTCTTCATAAGAACAGAAAAATCTTTTAAAAGACACACTCATTATATATGTGGTAGTTTTATTTTCCCATTCAGTGGAGTCAATCAACATTAGCTATGGGTCGGTCTTTTCATTTGATTTGCTCGTGAAAATTCACAAAATTCAAGATGAATTCGAATTCAATACAGTTAAGAGATTACTTAATCGTGCAGAAGAGCTGCTGTGTTAAAAATTACCCCTTTAAAAATTTCTCGGCACAAGATCTTATATTCGTTACGTACCTTTCATTCCAGGATTATCAGAATTTGTGTGATGGACGATATTCATTCTGGTCTATCAAATTCTTCCTACATTTAAATTAATTTTTATTTAGTATTTATGTTCAATTTCTGCTTGTCGCAGTCAAGCCGAGATTCATGTAAGATCAGGAATAAGTTCTGACCTTCTAACATGATCGGCAATGTCTCTTATGGCTTTATTATCTCATCTTATTCGACAATATGGCCGTCGTTGTAAGTACTGTACATCCAAACTATCAAGTATTGAGCACAGTAAGGATTTATTATAATTACCAAAATGCTTAGAACAGAAAAGTGTCAGTAAGTCTTTCGTCATTACTGGAATATCTCAGCTAAGAACGTACTTCTTACATCAGAAATAATATTTATATTTAATTCTGTAGGAAATATAATCCACAAAACGGAAAATGATACGGATTTGAGAAATAATTTACATTGTATAAGATACAATTACCAATAACCAATATATATTGTAATTGTAATATATATACAATATATATTGGTTATTGGTATATATATATATATATTCCAAATATTTCTGATCAGAAACAGAATAGACACAATGAAGGTGCCGCTTTTAATTTTCTTGTTTTGTGTTTGTGGTAAGTTATTTCTACGTATGTTTAATTAATATTTGTAGCCTAAATGAAGAGAAGTTTTGTTGTATTTCAGATTTCTGCACGATAGTTGCAAGTCGTAGTCTCCCTAATGTGTCAACAAGGCTACCTTTCCTGCCATGTACCATGTCTCAAAGACGTGACCTGTGCCATACCGAGTGCGACTTTCACAAATGGAGAATATGTTATAGAGCTAACCCTCCCTGTCTTTGTTTAAATTAAAAATAGCGAGAAAAATTCTCCATAACTATTTTTTCTGATGTTTTCGCTAATCCTTTCAAATTTATTTGTATTTTGCTAAGGTAATTTAATACAGCCGTTGTAAACATAAGGATATTAAACCGATAAGGTGTGTACTTGTTTTAAGAGCAAGCTTCTTTCGTTTATCGGACGATGTTTATGTTAATTTAAAACGAATTATCGAATAAAGCATTTTTATATGTGAAATATATTTTTTAATACTATATATCAAACGAATTATTTTACTGTGTCGATTTATAAACAGATGCCTTCGACGTTAATGTTAAAAAAATTGAATATAATTTTATACGTAACTATTCTTGTCTTGTATCAGTATGTTGGGCATGAGCTTCTAAGCTATGACGCCCCGTAATAAAGTGTGGCGGAATCTTTATGTGACGCAGTAGTTATATGTTGTCGTTTATGGTCGTTACGCGGGGAACATGTCTTCCGGGAGGTCTTTTAAGGGCAACTTGCCTCTATTTAGGCGTTACAGACGTGGAGAAAACCAGGAAAACTTCACCTGGCCAGCCCTTCCTGGCGAGGCGCTAACCCATGACCGAACTCCCAGTGTTCAAGGAATGGAACTGCTTGGCCACTGGTGGACCTATAAGTCCACGAGGAACGTATCGCAGATGCATACAGTATTCAAATTTCTTATATTACTCTGGCATCTGGGGTATTTTCATTTGTGCATTTGTATAAACCACACCTACCGTGAAGTTATCTGGTCCGCTGCCGTATCGAAGTCAATCCCTCTAACTATTGTCCATTGATTTAATGATTGTTAAACAAGTAATGTATTTTAGGAAAACAGCAAGAGTAAGAACAAATAGCCCAGTGTTAAAATAATGAATTAAAATTAGGCATTATAAGATCAAAAATATTTATTCAAACTAAAAGGGTTTTGTCATTTTATGAAATATTATAAAATTCTTATTAAGTAAGACAAAATTTTCTAAGTATTGTTTTTATAAAATAAAACTTCTTCAATTTTACAATCTATCAATTGGACATAGGAAAATCTTTCAAAAACTTTATTCTTATAAAACTGTTCTTTGATCTTTACGTCACCCCCATTTATGTTTACCACCATATTTTCCTCTTTTCTTTCCATTTTCTTTTCCTCGTCGATCCGGAGGTTTGGGACATTCACAAGGCGGTTCCGCACTGCACAAGCGTAATTTGGCTACCACGCACTCCAGGTTACATTCTCCCTTAACTTGTTCTGCAGTGCAAATCTCGTATCCGTTGACAGAGGAAAATCCTACAACAAAAGTAGTAAGATTCCATACGTTATGTTATCAATCTCGAAAATTTATATCTTAAATTTACACTCACCGATGACGTAAATCACGCAGATTAACAGCAAGATCTTCACATTCTCCATTTCACTTCTAACGCTTCCAACACAACAAAAGTAGCCCGAAACAATGTAATGACCCGCTATTTATATGAATTTCTTCTATTTTTATCTGAAGTTGCAAATAAGCAATATATTAGATAGGAGATATTATTACCGAACTTGAAATTTTACAAAATTCTTATGGTAATACGCTCCTTTACGAATTACTTAAGTCAAAAATACTTTTGCGATATTGCTATTCTTGAGCTTTAAAAAATAAATTGTTACGAAACAATGCTTTTTGCATTTACAATTAATCTTTGATTTATAATGTGCAAAAATTCTGTCATGCTAATATGGCTTCCAAATCCAACAATACACGACATCATTAATATGCCAATCAATTTTCGTAATAGTTTAAATGTATATTCGTTTACAACTTTTTTTGAAACTCTTCTAAAAAAGGAAGAAAGACGAAACGTAAGTGAAAAGGCATCGACTGAAATGTAAATTTTTAAAATATTAACAAAGTTACTAGAAAATCCGGCCAAAGTTTAAAGTAATTAAAGAAATAAAAATGTTAAGGAAGTCCTCATCACCATCGAAGTGCACTTTTTCCATAAACCCTTAAAAGAGAATTTTTTGTTATTTCTATTCCTGCTATCTAATTGAGTTGTAAATAATAAACCAAAAAATCTAGCAGAAACGAGAGTTGCGTAACTTTTCCGGTTTTTATGAACATTTATTAATAAATACTTTTATATTATTAAGCAAAAATTAAAATTGTGTGGCGCTATCTTTTATCAGATTTTGTTAAAACATTTTTATATTTTAATTATCATAAAATGGCAAAAAGCTTAACTTTTAAGACGGGATAAGTTTTCTAAAAGATTTTAAATGTTAATAACGAATAAAATCTGCATTAAGTCCTACCTCTCTCCTGATACATGACCCCCTGTATCTTTCTACTCTCTCCACCTTTCATCACCAAAATGTAATAGCATCAATGCCCCTCATATACAAGCCACTATGCCAAATTTTGTTTTTTATTCTCTACCCTTTCCTGAGATATTACGCAAAATAAATGCCAACAAACACACACAAACCCATATATATATATATATTTATATATACCTCATTTTTTTCTGTTTGTTTTATGTTTTGGATTCAGGAGATTTCAAAACGTGGAGATTTGCACAAAAAGAAAAAAAAACCTTGTGGGTTAAATCTGAGACGATTCCCATAGTTTCCCCTGTTGGGTAGTTATACGTAACTGCCGGGAAAGAAAAATGTGAAATGTACAGTAAAACCTCTGTTTAAACTTCAAAGAGAGTGAACAAGACCGTGCTCCACACACACACTAACATCTATACATACAGAAAAATCCCCGATTTTTTTACATTTCCGGACGTTTTGAGGTATAATATATAATTAAATATACTAGTTAAATATTAGAAAGTGTACTTACAATTAACGCAGATCAGTAAAACCAAAAATACACCAGTACTGTTCCTATAATTGCAACAAGCAACACTTTTATACTCGAATGATCTGTTTACTAAATAAAATAATAATTTTTATTTATAAAATAAATTCCAAATTTGTTTACAAAATATGTTTGTGTTATTTATTCCAAATACAGTTTTATACCACGTATCTAATATATTAGAATTGTGTTAATTTTAAAAAATAGAAAAACTTTTTATTACTAAAAAACAATCTCCAATTACTTCAATTATTTAATTCTTCGAAAACAATGGAATTATATTTTTAATTCTGTATTTGTTGAAGTAATTATTACAAATATAAAGTAACAAAAATATATTTAAACAAAACAAAAATTTGGTTTTAACAATTTAACTTCAGTTCAAAGAAAACTAAACTTTCAGCTAAATTTACGCTTTACAAAATATTAATTTTTATTTTATTAAGGTGCCAAAATTACAAAAAAATGCTCTTGTGTATTTACAGTACAAATTTTTATCATATTTTTAATTTATTTAATTTAAAACATATGCTCTCAACCTCAAATTATATAGTGGCTTGCCCCCTGTACATCATACTTTTCCTTTAACAACAGAGTCGTGCCGGTCATCCATTAACTGTTTTCAAGGGAAACGTTTGAATTGAAAAAGTACTGTTCTTTAACGACATTTTATTTAATTTATTTTGATGAGGGCAATACATTTTAAATGAAAATGACACAAACAAAACTTCAAATAATGCGGAATTGACTTTTTAAAATCGTAATCAAATCCCCCCATTACAAACGTTTATTTTACTCTTGTATTTTAATTTCAGTTTGCAAGGATATTGTTTCGAGTCTATCTCGATTTCGATGGTGATATTAAACAGATATGAAACAGTCAACACACAATGTTTCACACTTTAATCGTTTCAATTAAAATAATTACAATTAAGAACGTATTAATTAGACGTAATAATTAAATTAAATAATTAAACGTATTAATTAAAACTACTACAAACTTTTACTTTATTTCCGATGGTTAACGTTGAGGAGTCATCCGAGACGTTATAGGATATACAGGAACGTTATCTTTCAATAATTTCATAATGGAAAAAAGACCCGAATCTATTAAGTTTCATATCTCTGATTTAAGAGTAATTCCAAATATTTTCGTATCAGCGACTTATATAAATAGCGTGCACAACTCTTAATTTTGTTACAAGT
>NW_027121756.1:0-78041 GCF_030686945.1 Centruroides vittatus | reverse complement strand
TTTACATAGTAGTCATATTTGCTTTAGATCAGTGGTAACTATGATTGAATTTTCTAATGGTAGCTGTATTGTTAGTTAGAGAGACAACCATTCACTGGTAACTATGATATTTTAACCATAAAATTTAATTAATATACAGGATGTCTATGGTTAAAGTTTCTCCATTAAGAGCATGTTGTAACTGTAGCAAATAAGAGGATTGACAGAGAAATTTGTATACAAACTGTACGCGATGAGAAAAAAAAAATTGCAAAAGTAAAAATTTAGTTAAAGCTTCCGATATAGGGCGCATTATAGGAAAATTTTCGAAACAAAACACAGTAAATAACGGAGGCCAAACCTAAAGTGCCATTTTAATCTGTTAGGATACGTGTCTTCACGGATACGCTCTGCTGTAACCCAATAATAAGTATATGTACTTCGTTAATAATACATCACTTCATACTTCATAGAATATTTTTATACATCACTAATTATACTTCATGAATAAAATATGAATTCTATTGTAACTATTGAAATAAAATGACGTTTCACCAGATAATTTCTGTACATTAGACATATATAAGACAAGCTGCGAATAAGATGATATTCTGGTGTTAATATAGGCCTAATATAAATACTGTTATTAACTTCTATTATTATGTTTATATATTTATAATATCAAAAGAAGAATTTCAACGATTTCAGTCGTAATAAGGTCAGTTTTATTACAATAATATCGATATTTTCTTCTTCCTTAAGTTATGAAGAAATTGTTTCTTCCACTCTATTTTAAATTATAAAGAAAGTTAGAAAATTAATTAATGCTTAAAATATTTTATCATATTTTAAAGCTATATCTTAATTCAGAAACGAGTGAAATGAGTTCGTAAATGTTATAGATATTTTGCAATTAATGCAGCAATTATTACATTTCAAGTAGAATTTAATATTTATTTTCTTCTATCCAAAAATTAAAAAATTTTTTAAATATTACAAAAAACTACAGAATATTAAAAGTATTATGGTATTATCGTTAATCTTGTGAATACGTTTAAATGGTAAATACTCAATAATTTTAGATATAGACTTTATAATAAGAGAATGATTAGTTGTAAAGTGCATTCTGTTAATTTAAAAAAATTTCTTTATTTTATAATTATAAATTCTTGATTAATAAAATTGTTCTCTAAATGTTGTAAAAGTAAAGTTTAAAACAATTAATAACTAAAATAATAATAAACACATTTAAAATTATTACGATGGAAAATGCAAACGGAGTTGTACAGTAAATCCCCTAAAAAAATATATTTTGTTTTATCCTAATGTTACTATCTTCTGTCCGGCTGACTGTCTGTTCTTCCTTAATCTGAGGAGTGGAGTGAGATAGATGAAAGACGACACCATGTATGGAAATCATAAAGGAATAACTCCTCATTTAACTGTACGTAACTTTCCATTGCAAACAGGAAGTCACGTTATTTCAGTTCAAAATTTTTCCCGAAAAGACGTTAGATAGATGACCGGCAGGATTCTGTTGATAACAAAAAAGTATGATATATAGAAGCAAGTCGTTACTAATTTGAGATTGAGAGCATATACTTTGACTTAAATAAATTTAAAATATGATTAAAAATTGTTCAGGCATTGTGATGATGTCACAATAAAATAATTGTTCGTTTATCTTAAAATAAATTATATGCAATAAACTGAGTCAATACAGCGATAAAAGGAACTTAATTTGCATCTAAGCTAAATTTTTCTAAAAATTTAAGTCATTATACGTAGCAATATTTTCGTTATTATTGTACAATATTTTTGAAATTTACTTCTACACTCAAATCATATTAATATGTATTTTAACGCTAATTTTCATTACTTTACATGATACAGCTATTTTAATAAACTTTTTTTTTAATAAACTCTATAAAGTTGTAAAAAAATCTGTGAAAAGATATGTACTTATACACAGCAATAAATACAATACAGATAAGTTATATGTATTTGTTATAATAACTAGTAAGTCACATCGAGAATCTCGAGACGATGTTAATCGATATAGTTAGCCTGGGCGAGAAGTTTGAGCACTAATATGTCACAATTGAAAGTTTATTAGTTGGTAAGAAATGAAAAAATACGATGAAAGGTGCACATTAAAAAAATGTAATAAAGAAATTAAATTAAACTAAAGTAAAAAGTAAAAATGATACCATTTGTGAGTTGAGACTGAGGAAAATGTGTGTAAAACATAACGTCGGTGAGTCGCTTGACACGGTTAGAATACGGCTAGAAAATTTCCGATGTGATCAGAGGAAGTTCAGCTTAAATGCTGACACGTTGACGAAAGTAGATGACAAATAGTTTAATGGTACTGGTTCGGGCATGTAGTTACAGCAGATGCGATCGAAGAGCTAGATACGTGGCGATATCCAGTAAGGATGAGGGTCGTAAATCTGATTCCATTTTTGAACTCGGATATTTGTTCCGTAATTCGACTGAAATTTACGAAATTCTGGAAAAGTTCGAAGCAACTGTGTGGCTTTATAATCCAAAAAAAGAGAACCTAAAAATGTCAAAATACTTTTTTGTGTTATTAAGTATCGAAGAGGAGAGAGTCGACATTTTCGTTTTTTGAATGTATCTTTTCGCAGAGTCAATTATATTTTCCAGAACGTAATTTATGCACATGTCAGGATTCCATTGAGAATTTTGACACCAAAATCATCAAATTATAACGTGGTTAGACACGAAAGCGCAAATAGCCTGTGCTCGTCCAGGCTAATAAATTGAGCAACTGTATTGGTTGTCGCCTATTTTTCAAAGTAATTTCCGTTGCTACATTTTTCAATTATGATTGTTTATAACAATAAATAAAGTTTTACAAGTTAAAAATATTCTTAACAGCGTGAGTGCAGAACGTAAATAGCGCCAAAATATAGAATATTTTGTCGCTATTTACTCTAAATGAAAAATAAATTATTAAATGGTGGAAATTACAAAATTATTAAACAAATTTCAAATTAAAGGTTTATGTATTAGGTAGATCGATGCTATTACATTTCCGTGGTTAAAAATCGAAAGAATAAGGAGATAATGAGGACGGTGTATATCCAGTAGGGTCGGATTTAATGACGATTTTCGTCGTTATTAGAATTTACAATGTTTTATAAAACTCACCCGTACCCTCAAAATTAAGCTTCTTGCATTTTATAATACAGTGGTGCCTCATATAACGTACTTAATCCGTTCCAGGTGCACGTCCGTTATACGAAACGCATTTTCCCATAGATTTACATGTTAAAACATCTAATTCGTTCCGCAGCATAAAATAACCGTACTGTATCATAAAAAAATGAACATGGGGTGCGTTCTTTTATTCCTCCGCGTAACTCTGCGCGAGCGACATCCGTTTAAAAATTCCTGCGGAACGCGTTCCTAAATTCCGGTGGGAGTGCACGCCGTCGAACGGCAAAAACGGCCGTTGTAGCAGTAGTTTACGGCGGAAAGCAACATGGCGTCCTCCATGGCTCAGATAGTTTCGTTTCCGGGTCCATTATGTGGTTTTATGAATGAAAATTTAGAAATTGTGAAAGCGCGAGTTAGCGCTCGCGGTGATGTAAGTGTCTTTACGAATTTTTTTCGAGGCTATTTTGAATGCTCTTTCAACAAATAATCCATTTATGGTTAAATTTTACAATTTGGACCCTTCTTTTGCCTTTTAAAGCTCATATTTTAGAATTATAGATTCCTCCATCACGATACTATCGATAGTGCGGGCGCCGCCATCTTTCTTTCTTTCACCGTCGTTCCTAAATGCCTACAAACAGCAGCGCACTCCCGTAGTAGCGGAGACGCAGAGCGACCGCTATTAAAGAACGCACCCATGGACAGTCACCAATTATGCCGGAAAGTTCGTTGTTCGCAGCCAGTCCGTTGCTCGAGTCACGTAACGGCCAAACAGAAAGTCCGTTGTTCGCAGCGCCGTTATTCGAGGCGTACGTTATACGAGGCACCACTGTAATTGAAAATATAAAAAAATTTTTAAAATAAATTATAACAGATGACGCCACCAAATATTGTCGAGAAAGAAAAGCAATTCGTTGCTGGAATTTTTTCGAATAATATTAGGCCCGAGACATATGTAATTTGGCATCTCCCGTATCAAAATGAATATTCAAACGGCCATCATTAGAATACCGGTATCTTCTACTTTAGACTTACTCTCGAATAAAAATGCAATCGTTTAATTAAATATGTTATTATTTTTCTCTTTTCGATAGCTAAGCAAATTTTGCATGCATTCACGTAGAACATTTTAATAATAAGTTTTATCTGTAAAGCAGTTATTTCAACTCCTCTTTTCCTGTGATAAGTATGCATTCTAATTTTATTTTTACGTTTTTTTTTCCAACTAGACTACATTTAAATGTCTGGTATAAGAGCCAAAGGCACAGGATACACTAAATTCACTAAATAATTTTTATACGTTATATGCTGAAATGGGTGGGTTTTTTATGCTAAAAGATAGGATGTGTCGAACCATTTCGAAATACTTTATTTTCACTGTACTTCAATCTATTTCTAAATTTGTTTTCATTAAAAATCAGCTGTTCTTTACATCGTTAAAATTAAAAAAAAAAATATTATAACAACACGACATTTTCTTTTAATTGCTCACTCACACACTTCTTTTTGTTTTCTTTTGTAAAGTGCTGTATATCATAGACAATGAGAAATCATTTTATTTCGCGAGTGATGTCGAGGAAACAAAAGAATTATGTTATTGTTGTTTTATATAGTATCCGATTTCACCTTTATTTCATATACCTTTAATGAGGAACATTATGAATACAACGACAGAAGACAGAAACGAATCGCGTGAAGTTGAGGTAAAAATTCTAATTAATAATATTGTAATTAATTCTCCTTTTGTTATTATTATAAACAAGTAATATAAATTATATTTGTTGTTACCATATTGTTATATTATATCATATAATATTGGCTACATTTGGGTATTGTAACATAGGCCTCAAGCATAAGTAACAGAGTGGGTTCCGACTACTTAAAAATTGATAACATAAGAAAGAAAATTGTCTATGAAGTGTAATAAATATATATACAAAGAAATAATCATGTCTCATATGTAACAGAGTTAGAGTTTCATCTACAACACGTGATCCACATATATAGTATAAATGAAGTATCGATGTCTAAAACTAGATAGTAAATAAAACTGATAAAAATAATAAACAAAACAACACTAATTAATTAACACTAACAGAGAAATGTATTACTTCATTGAGAACATTACGGTCTCTGGATTATCGCTACACACTCTACATATACGAACATACAGAATAGACTTGCTACTACCGAATTATGCCCACTGTGCCAGTTTTTCCATTGAACATGGGCATTCCACGTTATCCCAAACTTGACTGGGTTTTACACGCACCATCTGTTGGTTGAAAAAAAAAATTAAAACTGAAATTTTCGAGTTTTTCTCAGTTTATAGCTTAGGCTTGATTAAAATTTTCAATTTCATGATGAAGTTCAGCATTCAGAAGGTATAATGATGGCTTGAAAACCTCTTTGGCATTCTGTTACTAATGAAAGTATGAAGGTAATTTGACTAACAATACAATGTGGTCGTGTAACTTTTAAGAAAATTGCAATATTTCACACCTAAACTCTTATTTCTTTAAACTAAACATACCAATCGTTATAAAGGTTAATTAATCGAGATAAGTATAGAAAAAGCTTTATTCGTACATATTATCTGTCTCTTTCTATTCCGATTTTCGTTTATTTTCAACAAGTTTCATTATTCATTTACACCAAAGACGATAAATAATATATGAAACATTATATTCAACATTCGTAAATGAGACGCAAATACATACATTATTGTTAACGCCACTACATATCTTGTCACAACATAGCACAACTGCAAAAATTGATTTTTTTTTCGGTTACTGTTTAGAATTCTACTGCAAACAGATTTATGTAACTGGTTTTATTACAATTTATTGGTAAAGATTGAATATTTTTGTCCTAACGATCTACAATACGTAGTATATACAATGTGGTAAACACTAAAATTGTACGTTTCGGTAGGTAACTACGAAAGAATTTCAAGACTTTACAGGTCTTATCGGTACATTTGGAAAATGGCAAAAGATTTTATTCGGAATGTTGGCATGGTCTATCATTGTTTCGTCACTAAACAATTTAAATTGGCCCTTCTTGGCATACAAGGTGGATTATTGGTGCGCAAGAACACCTAAATACATGAACTTGTCCGTGGAAGAGTGGAAAAATATCAGCGCACCCCTGGAGAGCAGAAACGGGAGAACAACACATAGTCGATGTGAAGTATACGATATTGACGATGCAGAATATGGAAAAAACTTTTCAAAGATTCCTTGTCGCTCGTGGGAATACGATCATTCACAATATAAAAACAGTGTCATTGAAAAGGTAACAATAAAAACTTTTTAATTAAATATATATTCGAAGATTGATTTTCTTCAGATAAAATCAATATTCGAATACACATTTGATTTTCAGTGGAATTTAGTTTGTGAAAGTTCTTGGTTGAGTTCTCTCGCCGGCTCTTCATACTTCGTGGGATTCCTTGTGTCCGCTATTGTATCTGGTCAGTTATCCGATAGGTCTGGAAACTTTGTCTTTAATTTCATTAAAATGTTTTAGTTTTATAACACGTATTAATTATATCAATATTTACGTAGATATGGCAGAAGACCAGTGATAATATCGGGTCTCGTGCTTCATATAACCTTTGGAATTATTTTTTCTTTCTCTCCGTATTACTGGATGTTTGCTATTTCGCGTTTCTTCGTATCTGCAGGAATCACAGCATATAGTCTGACGTTCTATGTATATGGTAAGTAATAAACTGAATTCTTACACTTAATAGAAAGATAATATTCTTTGACAATGTTCACATGCAACATTACAATTCATTATCTGAATTATTCATATGATAATAGTTGTAAAATTAATTTTCGAAGTGTTTGTATCATAAACGTAAAAATAACTATTGTAGTGACAATCTAAATTTATTTTAATTTTTTATCGTTACGAATATCTTGAAACTGTACTTTTGTATCATTGTGCTTTTTGTATGCACGAATTTAACTTTAAAAATTTAAGTTGTACCAATTGCGAAAAATTAGAGAACGCAATAATTAAAAGACTTGAAAATACAGAAACATGTATTAAGAATCAGTTGAACTGTTTGAATCAGATAAATAATATGATAATTTTGTAGCTGCAAATAACAAAGAATTTCCATTGTTTCATACATGTATGTAAATTTAATTTCATTCTTAATGTGTTAACTTCAGGTCAGTCAACTGAATTACAGTAGAGCGTCGTTAATTGGAACGTTGGTAATTGAAATGGCCGGAAATTGGAACGATTTTCAGTCGGACTGTGTCGTGCTGAATCGAACGTTTTTGATACTAGATTTACTTCTAAAGTATAATTTTCATGTTTTTATATTCTTCAATATATTTATTTTGTTTGTACAAAATAAAGAAATAATTTTTAACGATACAATAGCCTCGATTATTATTATAAAAATTTTCGTTAGGCTTAAAATCGACGAAAATTCAACACGCAACGGAGAAAAATTCAACAGGAAGCGATACGCAACGGAGAAAAATTTGAACATCGGACAGGTTAATATATTTTTTCGTACAAAGTCGGAAATTGGAAGAAATGACTAATTGGAACAATCCCAGTCCCCAATTGACGCCAATTTTGGACGCTCTACTGTACTAGTATTTGATTTCAGATACAATACAGATTTCCATGAAGTATATAAGCAATTATTACCGACAAATTGGATAATTTTGGATCATCAAAATTAATCATATCAAATTTCCACCTCAATGTTTTATAATTAAGTTATAGTTTCAGATACGTTTTCAAAAATTTAACGTCGTTTTTGTTTTTATTTAACAATACTAACTGATGTTTGTATATAGTTTTAGAAGTTGTCGGACCAGCACACAGAGAAAAGAGCATGGTAATCGTTTGTTTCTCTTTGATATTTGGATTGCTCATAATTCCAGGAATATCTTGGTTTCTCAACAATTGGACTTATATTCAGTTATGTTGTACTTTGCCGTCCATTCTATTACTCATATTCATCAGGTAACGTTTATTTACGCTTAATGTGTTAATTGTTTTTATGTTATGAAAATATGATTTTGATTAGTTTTACACCGGAGTCTCCAAGATGGCTGCTTACTAACGGTAGACTACGTAAAGCCGAAGAAGTTATACGTAAAATAATGATAAAGAATAAAAGATACACAGATGATTTAACCGAAATTATTGAAGAACTTTATTGGAAAATTAAAACGGTAAATCGATTTCAATAATAAGTAATTTAAGGTTTGTACTGAATGACGAACCCCTGAAAATTTTAAATAAGATACTTTCAGCTGATAATTGATCATTATTATAAAGTACACAGCATTGTATTTCAGATGTACAAAGTATATTATACTATAAATTTATCGTGGTACCGGCAGAGACGGCGTTAGTAACATCGCACGCAAATAATACAATAAAAACTGTAAAATGTTTGGGTACATCATTTAGTATGTGATTCCAAATGAATTCCAAATTTTTGAAGGATTCAATTTATGTTTCGAAGTAATACACGAAATTTCACGTAACGAATATCCAAGACAGCTAGGTCGTCAAAGGTTGTGTTATTACCTAGAAATTGAATAGAGTCAAGAAGGGACATAAATCTTTTATATATTTCTGAATAAATGTCTGTCCGCTATATGAATTAAAGAGAAACCGTCCTCGGAGTAGTAAAAGGGTCTAACAGACATCTTTTCACCAGGAAACTGACGGTATGATTTCGAATTACTAAACTGGCACTTATGATTGGATATTAATTAAAAATCACCGATATAAAATCGGCGAGACACCCGGATTTTTTACTAACGTTGGTGCAGTTCATTCTTCGTAATCTTAGTAAAATTTAACACGAGAATCTGGTAATTTTTTGTGCAAATATAATTGAAATCGAAACTGGTTTTCAAGTTTTTGTGGTTTACCCCGTAATGCATTAAAAATAGGATAAACTGTTATTTCAGGGAAGTATTAATAAATTAATTCAATTCAAACCATCTTATATTCCTTCACACATCTCGTTATTATGATCCCGGATGTTATGTATATGTGGTAGACGAATTGGAAAATCCAACTCATGTAAAGAGCGCCGTAATTTTACAATGGCCTGGTATATTAAAAAATCATCTTCTATTTGCTATTTAGCCTGTCATTTCTTAGGCGTTTTGCATCAGCCTACAGAGCTTTATGCAATTTAAGAAAGTGAACTTCAGTTTGTTCAATTAGCCTGATCGATTCTAGTCTTATTGTATTGTCTTCAGCGCTAGCATAACGTTTCTTCTTTTTTGTGTTAGTACAGTTAGTCATGCCTTCAAACACATCATTTTTTGTGTATATCTAGAGTGACTTAGAAATGGAGATGGATATAGGAAGTACATTTGTCAGAAAAGAAAATATGTCGGATAATGATACTGTAAATGGCTCCGAAGAAGAAGCATGTTGTATGAATTTGAAATTTAATGAAAAAATGAAAGAATATAGTAGTAAGTATGATAACATACTTCTTTATCTTAAAGTATTCGAAAAAATTATATTTTTCTTCCAGGTCTGACTTATGGATATTATATAACTAAAAAACTCTTCTAAGACATTGTGTTAACAATGAATAAAAAAGATTACAGTTAAAAAGGTAAAAAGAAATCAACTTGCAGAGGAAAAAACTTTTTATTTACTTTAACAAACCCAAATGCATTTCGCCTCTTATGAAAGGCCTCTTCAGTAGGTTCGACTGTACACAGTCGAACCTACTGAAGAGTCTACCAATCTACCGTCTTAAAATATTTTCAGCAGTTCCGGCGAAAGTTGCGCCGGAACTCCTGAAAATATTTTAAGACTTTAATTCACCTTATATTTTGCAGAGTGACAACTGAAGAGAGTTCATTGAGCAATTTTCAGTTATATGGCCTGGATGTAAAATAGCGCAGGATGAACCCGACCCACAATCTCATGGGAGCGTAAAGCAATGTAATCAGGAATTTGAAAATATGTAACGTGCATGGATAGATGATACTTGTACTACAGACTGGATAATAGGCTGCTGTTTCGTCCAATGGCGAAATAACTCTTCTAAGCATCGAACCTACTGAAGAGGCCTTTCATAAGAGGCGAAATGCATTTGGGTTTGTTAAAGTAAATAAAAAGTTTTTTCTTCTGCAAGTTGATTTCTTTTTACCTTTTTAACTGTAATCTTTTTTATTCATTGTTAACACAATGTTTTAGAACAGTTGAACAATGTTTTTAGTTATACAATATCCATAAGTCAGACCTGGAAGAAAAATATAATTTTTTCGTATACTTTAAGATAAAGAAGAATAGAAAGTCTGACTCCATTGTTTTTTATAATTATTTTGGAATATGATAACATGATTAAAAAGAACCTTCGACCACTTCAAGTGTAAATGAAGCAAACCGTGAAATTTAAGACTCAAGAAACTATTTAGGAGAAGAGAAGTAGCAAGCAATAAGGACTAATTAGGAAATATGATACAACGGAAATCGAGATAAACGAGCTTTAATTAAGAAAAGAAAAAGCATTTACGATATAGTTTTAGTATTTCTTCGTATTGAAAATTATTTTGACATATTACTTCAATTTTAAGTCGTGGAAAGGTCATGGAAGTCGTGATAAAATGTTATTTGCTCTGAAAAATAAGTTTCACATTTCAAGACCGGTTATTGAGATATTTGTATTGCTATATATGTACAATTCTAAGTAGTTTGAATTCACAAAAACATTGCCGATGGCCAATCACTGCGAAGGATTTTAATCTTTGGGGACAAGCTGATTTGATTGATTTTTCAATCTACTCCCAGTAGAGACTACAAATGGTTAGTGAACTACCAAGATCACGTAACAAAATTTTGTGTTCTTCGCCATTTGAAAAAAAAACGTGCAGCGAAAGTTGCGCCGAAACTGCTGAAAATATTTTAAAACTTTAATTCACCTTATATTTTTTGCAGAGTGACAACTGAAGAGAGTTCATTGAGCAATTTTCAGTTATATGGCCTGGATGTAAAATAGTGCAGGATGAACCCGACCCACAATCTCATGGGAGCGTAGAGCGATGCAATCAGGAATTTGAAAATATGTAACGTGCATGGATAGATGATACTTGTACTACAGACTGGATAATAGGCTGCTGTTTCGTCCAGTGGCGAAATAACTTTTCTAAGCATCGAGTTATAGGCAGAAGTCCGTATACAGCACACTTTGGATCAGAACCGAAATTAGGGTTAGGGTCAACAAATATTTAACCAGAAATTTTACAAACTCTTCATAGTGAAGTTGATTTGGTGCAACTTAAGGAAAGCAGATTAGAACGAGAAGCCGTTGAGGAAGTAAGCGGAAATAAGGAGGAAAATTTTGAGAGAGTTGTTCTGTTTGTGTACGCCATCTGAATGAATCAAACTTAATATTATGTTCGTCGTGTGCGATGAGAGATCATAAGAATTGTGCTTGAGCATTGGAGGATATCTAAAGACATTGATGACGTTTATGTTTTTAACACTTTCAAGAGAGAAGAAAAATTGCAGAGGAACATCAACAAAACATCACACAGAAGCCACAAAACAGCAGCAGAAAAAAATGAAATTATTACAAAAAAATTAAAACCTGTTACAGTTGGGAAACTTTATTTTATTGAACGTTCCTAAGGCTGACCGAGGGCCATTAGACTCCCAAAATGTAAGAGGAAAAATTCTTCATGCAAACGTAATGAGTTTATCAAATTGGAAGAAAGGACGGAATAATTAAGACCTGGTTCAGTAAAAGTGATATTCAGATTTCTGGGACACAAATTCTTGAAAACATTCCAGAAAAATATGTATCTTTACGTGAAGCTGTGACGGACAAATGAAAGTTTGGGGGACAAGGATTTGCCAGTTGTAGTGCATAGTATAAAAAAATGTCAAACAAAAGATGCGCGCGTCAGAAGGTAAACCAAATTTCCGTTTTATTGTAATTTTAGTCTTGATTCACAATTCATGTTGAGGTTATTCATATTAAGTTTCAACTAATTTATAAGGAAATTGATTTTGATTGTTTTCATATTTAAAAAATTGTTATTTTAATCTGTTATTTCCATCAGAATTAAGGAATGCGATAGATTTGTTCTAATCTTATTTACACGAACAACACCAAACTCAGGTTTGGAACCATGGGAGCTAAGGGGGCTTAAGCCCTCTCCAATGGTACAAACAAGACAATTAAAATAAACATTTCAAACTTTAAAAAATTGTTTTCAAAAAATTTAGAAATATTGTTTTTCACATCATTCTTAATCAAATTGTTTATACGTGTTAATAAAAGGTTCCTATAACTATTCATATATTTTAATTTTTTGCGTTAGCCTGCCTGTATTTGAATTTTTCTAGATCCGCTACTCTCTAAACTGTTTGCTTCTTTGTAATAAATATATAATTAATACTAGATATGATTTTAGCTTTATATGTATTTTTATTGTACAGAACGAGGAGAAGAGGAAAATAAACTTTTTGCACTTAATCAGAAATAAAGAGTTACGCAAGATTACTTTCATGCTGTACATCTTATGGTAAGCATTAGACATAACTCCGTCTATTGTTTAAAAATCTATTAAACTAATAAATTGTAATGCATCTGTTAATAATATAGCTGTCAAAATCGAATTTAACAAAATTACATCACTAGCAGGTAAGCCCGGAGTTGCTCGGGCAAAAGTAACGATAACGAAGATTAAGATTATTACGTTATAGTCAACCTTACCCGTTTTCACAGAATGCAAGAATTGGATCCCCCTGTTTCCGGACTAATTAGAGAATTTTTAGATGGGTCTAAAAATATGTTTGATTTCCTGCGAAAACGAAAAAAAATGCATCTGTGTCTTGCGCGTCGCTTTCTCTTAACAATTCCATTGTTGACACTTCCATTGTTACTTAACACTTTCATTGTTACGTAACACTTACATTGTTGATGGAAGTGTTAAGCCTTAATCCTGTCCCTCTCCCCCGTGGAAAGGAATTTCGAAAAATCCCTTCTTAGTGTGCATTCTCGTGACGTACCCTAACTGTGTACCAAATTTCAACTTTCAACTCCTAACCGTTTGGGCTCTGCGCTGATTATTATTATTATTATTATTACCAACTCGTCTCGATTATATATATAGATTCATTGTGTAAATAGAACGTTTCACTTTACAAAAATAGAGTGCCACACACACCCCAACTGACTCCCTTCTTTTAACTTATTCTAATTATTTAAACACACTACTGAATCTATTCCACTACTTCCAGGTTAGTAATAGTGTTTGACTACTACGCATTATCATTGAATGCAGACATCACAGGAGGAAACATCTTTCTTTTATTCGTCTTATTTGCCTCATTACAATTTTGCGTCTTTGGTGTGTTAAATATTGTTTTGCCTCGCTTTGGAAGAAGACGTATTTTGATGTTTGGATACTTTTCAGCCGGCATCACTTCGATACTCGTTTCTGCTGTTCCAAACGGTAAGTCTGACTTCAATAATACTACTCGTTAAAATTACTTTTAGCACCAACAATAATGTTTTACATCTAAAAGTTTGTAAATTTGTTCTGAAACTTCCTGCCGTTTTTCGTATTATTATGATTCTGAATATTACGGTCTTTTGTAAACAGATCTTATATGGCTGAGGATTGTCTTCGTAGTGTTAAGCAGAGGCTGCATGTCTCTTGCAATAAACATAATATATGGATTTACTTCAGAATTGTACCCGACTGTAGTTCGTAACGTGGGTATCGGATCGTGTTCTACATTTGCAAGAATCGGAGCGATCGCTGCACCTTTTATGAAGGATCTTGTAGGAGTTCACACTCATCTTTAACATTGATTAACTTATTTATACTACTTTACAATATAATGTTATTCTATTTGTCACAGAGTGAAAAGGTGAGCTGGAGCATTCCCTTTATTATAGTAGGTGTATTGACTCTTTCGTCTGGATTGTGCATTTTGCCATTACCCGAGACCAAAAGTATTCGTTTGCACGATATTATTGTCAAGTAAGAAATTTTTAAGGAACATTTTAGAAAATAATTACATTTTATGTTATTATTTTTACTTAATCAACTCATATAAGATTTATAGAAATATTAGAAAATATATTGTTAAATTTTTGCAGTAATACAGCAGAAAATGAAGAGGAATAAAAAAATATAGACAAGAAGAACAAAGAACATTAAGTAATTTCTTCATTTTAAAAACACATACTAAAGATTACACGAGAAAGACTTTATTCTACATGGAAAACTTATTTATTTATGGTGAGAAGAAATAAATTAGTGTTATTTAAAGAATGTATAATTAAGTGGCCAGTAAGATGCCAGGAAAGCCTTTGTATGAAAAACAAGCGTCAAATGTTGTGACGTAGATTTGTTTTAAAATTCTTTTCACATATGAAAAAAATGGTATTATATTTATTATTTTAGAAAGAATTAAAACTAAAGAAATAAAGTGTCTGTAAATGATTTTTTCGTTATTATAAAACTATGAAATAGAGAATAAATTCAAAAATTTTCAAAATTTTAATATAAAATATTGAAAATTCAAAAACTCAATTCAAAAAGACAAATTTAAAATAAAATTTTGAAAATTCAAAAATTCAATTCAAAAAGACAATTCAAAAAAGTTGTCAGAAAAATATTAAAATCTGAAAGACAGTATATGCAGAAAATATTATATCAAAATATGAGTTTACAAAAGAAATAATAATTATAAAATATACACTAAATTTCAGTTGAATTTCTTTTACTGAATATATTCAAGCAATCTTGTATGGTTTTTTTTTTACTGGTAGAGGAAAGCATCAACTAGAAGAGGAAAATAATTTTTTGCGGTATTCTCAGCAAGTAATCATTTATTAAAACATTTTATTATTATTTCACAAACCTCATATAGCAGAAATTTTCAAAATAATAATAAAATTATTATTATTATTTATTAAATATAAATTAAATTTTATTCAAAAACATCTTATTAGTGAATATTTCTTATGATATTAATATACGATTCCTGTGATAAAGATATTTTTAAATCCGAAAAAACAATGTTTAATTTCGTAAAAACATTTGTTAAGAAAAGCTTCTAAATTGTAGAAGCAGATCGTGTTTTTTCTTAATGTGCATTTAGAAAGTTGAATACATTATCAGGCAATAAAATGTCATTTTGGGACAAAAATCTTTAATGCAATGTTTCTTCAATTATTCACGATAAAAATTTATTATTTTTCAATTCTAAAAATTCTTTTTCAAAATTGAAAAATATGTAATCATTCCTCTGTATGTAATCATCAATAAACTATTACTTATATTTACTGTTAAATCACCACTCTCCTGGATCTGTCAGAGGGGAAACGGGACAATTTTATACCTTTAGCTATCGAAGTTTTACAATTTGGTTCTGGACACCATCGTATATAGCATATCACTCGGAATGTACAGTACAACGATCAACGTACAACAAGGTACTGAAAGACTGAGAGTGTATTTGCCGCTGCGCCATCGTAGGGATCCGTGCAACATGCAAACTGAACTCATGACAGACATGCGCAACATAATATCACCAGAGATATGTGTGCAGAACTCCGTTTGACTTACAGTAGCCCACATCTTAATTCTGACCCTGCAGCAACACCGTATGTTTAATACCGGGTTTAAATCCATTTTTTAAAGTTAATGAAATTATATTTCTGTTAAACATTAAAACCAATAACTCAGATATAAAAAATGGTTACATGCTTTAAATTATTAGTTGCAAATAGAGAAATCCAGATTAATTAGGAAAAGGCAAATGAATTTACCGTTATTTTGCTGACTATTGAAAGAATTAACGTTCCAATATAGTCTTACTTCTGATTTGTCTTTAGTATCTGTAATGTTCGTAGTTTGGTAGTAATATCTGTCTTATATAATTAAATATAATAGCTGCACTTTTTATTTCTAAACATTCCTGTTTAGCTAAGAATATTCAGTGGTGTAAATTCTTCATTACAATGGAAGTGATGCATTTTCTAATACCTTTCGTACTTAGACAAGCAATTATTTATTGTAACATCGTCACAATGCCAAGCTGCAATTTTCAGTCATAGTTTTAATGAATTTAATTTAAAATGTGCTCTCTTCCTCGAAATAGTAGTGGCTTGTCTCTGTACGTCATAAAAATGACATGACTTTCGGTTTGCTTCGGAAGTTCGAATATAGTTAGTCGGGGCCTCCTTCCCAAAGGTTTCCATATCTAGTTTTGTCTTCCATATATTTAACTCCGTTGTCGAGTTGTCGAAATTAAGGAAGGAGAGAGAGAGTCAGACAACAGGTGGAATTCATAGGTCTACAATGTTTTCAAAATGCAGCCCAACAATCTGAAAACAAACAATGTGTATCAAGGAGGTAAGAATTTGCGTTTATTTATTGTTTTTCCAACAGATTACAATATTTTTTCAATTTCAATTCAATTATTTATTTTAAGGTGCAAACGCACATACCCTGGCCCCGCTTTATAGCATTACCAGGGGCCAGGGTATGTGTACATTACCAGATTACAATATTCGTAAATCTAGTAAATACAATGTAAATAGAAATTAATTGATATATAGAAATCCAATCAGTATTTTGGAGTGGGATGTACTGTACGCCATTATCGAAATTAGATACTTATTAATAAAACTGCCGAGTTTTGTAGCAGTTGGATGAACGGTTTAGGAATCTGTAATGAACACACAAACATTTTCATTTATTGATATAGACATATAATAGTAAGGATTATTAAAAATACATTAATTATATTTTTTAATAATCTTTACTATTAAGATATCTCATATACGATCATATAAATACAAAATACTGAGCATCAGAAATTGTGTTGAAAAACAGACAGTAAAAAATAATCCAAAAACTTGTATACAGATTCAACGTAGAAAAACATTCTTTGCTTGGACATTGTCGATTGTTGCAGCATTGTATATTATATTAACACTACTAGCTCGGGACGCCCCTAGTAGGCGTTCTAGCAGCAGCGTTGTCATTCTGTAGTATAAACAATAAATTCATATTGCAAATAAAAATAATAATATACTGAATTTCTCGTGGCGTACCCTGTTAAAACGCAGTCAAAAACGCAAAAAAACCGCATCTAAAATAGTGTAGTAGAAGCGGAATTCATCAGTGTAATCCTTAACCTTCCCCCTTGGGGAAATTTTAAAAAATCCCTTCTTAATGTGCATTCTCATGCCATACCCTACTAAAACGCGAAAAAACTGAATTTATTGTTACTTTAAATAATAGCTATGGGCGCCGCTAGCGGCCGTTGTTCGTATACTGTTACAGATAAACTGACACGCGATTAATGGCTTATATTATTAGATTATCAGGAAATTTTTGTTAGATATAGCCTATAATCCAGTCTACAACCCGCTTATTTTAAACCAGATAACATTACTATAAACTTTGTATCTGACGCGGCTTATGTAAAGAATACATCTATAGGATTAAGATATAATAATAAAATTTTTCTCTCCATAATTTGTGTAGAAAATATTCTCACACGTCTCTACGTGATTTATTTCAGGGTAAACTATTCGAAGCTAATACATTAAAATATTGTTTTTAATCAGACAAGATAATGATTGTTTATTAACACTTAATATTTTAACAACAATAAGGTCTACACATACATCATTTTACTAATTACTTGTACTTAAAAATAAGTTTCTCCCGTATCTATTAAAGTATCTTTAATAACTGATATCTCAGTACTACGTGCCTTTGCTCGTTCTAATTGTATATCACTATTATCTATGTATTTTCTCTTATCTGTTACTCGTGTTAAAACTTACATACGATGGTATACGAGTTGTACACTCTAGCAAACAATTAAAAAGTGGAATTGTTGTTTCACATTACATAAAGTGATTTTTAAAGTAATTGTACTAGTATAAACTAGTGATGCCACGCAA
Source organism: Centruroides vittatus (assembly GCF_030686945.1). Lineage (NCBI taxonomy): Eukaryota > Metazoa > Arthropoda > Arachnida > Scorpiones > Buthidae > Centruroides > Centruroides vittatus. The sequence continues at coordinate 59,911 of NW_027121756.1, read as the reverse complement.
AGGCGTCGCCAGAGGGGGGCAGAGGGGTAGTTGCCCCTCCCTAGACATGCAAAAAAAATTATTTAAATGCTAAGTCATTTATTGTTCGATTTATAATTCCCGCGCGAAAAACCCAAGAAGATTATGTTGTAATTAAAATAATCTTCTTAAGCTTCTTAAAATTTATGAATCGTTTTTATTTTACCTACAAACAATTCATATCCTCTATCAATTTATATCATCTTGCCCCCCTTGCCCATTGGCTGGACGCCCTAGATGCCACGAATAGTGATTTTGCCGAATACCGAATACCGGATATTTGGCTAAGCTCTCAATCGAAGCGCCGAATATTTGGCGGCCGAATGTTCGGCAAAATATGTGTACATTTCGCGGGTGACAGGTGACGACCTGTCTCATTACGGTGGGTGCGGTAGCGACGCTGCGGGCGCATTTGTTTTATTTGCGAGTAGATCAAGTCACGACACGCATTATGCTAATTGCTACCTCAAATTGTGTACTACTAATTACTAATAGTCCTTATGACTATTAGTAACACAATTTGAGGTTGAAACATGGTTCAACTTTGATGAAAATGACAAATATCTGGTTGCCACTTTTCTCGACCCGCGTTTCAAAACAAGTTTCCTGTTCAAATGCAAAGAGCAAAACAAAAAAAGTTCTTTTAGAAGCTCTGAAAATTAGTTGTGATAAGTCTACTAGTACCAATAATGATTCTTCTCCACTTCGTAAGAAAAGAAATATCAATGAAAATGATAAAACCATTGAAATACACGACAGATTCGGAACTGTTTCGAGGAAGTCACTACAGAAAGTATTTTGCATATTTTCTTAGCGACTTCCTCGCAGAATGTATGGAGATGAAGATGTGGAGAAGAAAAGTGCTATTGCAAATGAAGTTGATTTTTATATGAAAACTGTTCGCCTAGATCGGATGGCAGACCTTTACAAGTGGTGATCAGCAAACGCAAAACAGTATCCAAGCCTGACAGAATTCTCTAAGATTTATCTATTGTCTCCCGGCAGTAGTGTATGTAGTGAGAGGCTATTTTCAGAAGCGGGTATAGTTTATGAGGAAAAGCACAATCGTTTGCTATCAACAAATGCTGAAAAAATTGTTTTTATTCATCACAACTTACTACTGATAGATTTTAAGTATTAAATGTAATAATTTGTAATTAAAATAAATACATTTTTGAATAATATGTGTGTTTTTTCCATGATTTGGTATTCGGTATTCGGCTGAATAGTACGCAATATTCGGCCGAATACAGAATATTAAAAACAGTAGCTTAATAGGCCGAATATTTGTGGCATCACTAGTATAAACCTTCATCTATTATACATCTTGTGTATTATAAACATTACAATGATGATACGTGGATTTTGTACATTTTTCTTCCGAGCACACAAGAGTGCGATGAGCACAGCTCGGCTTTGACTTTGTTACAATTTTGGAATTTTTATCACAGACCAACATATTTGAATGCATGTTTAGCCGATGTAGAAACAGTTCCTCTGTTCTGTATGCAATGTACAGAGGTTTTGCACCGAATGGTGCAAAGACTATTGATCGAACTCTTTTCGAATGGTGAAAAGTTTATGTACAGTTTTTTCTGCTGGTGAACAATTAATAAAAAAGAGATGGCGTTCCTTTCATACTCCACATTCCTACAATTGGGACTCCTAGTTTTGTGTTAGAGACGCTATTCTCGTGTGTTTAATATTATTTAATTCATGTTTATAAACGAATCACTTTAAAATATATTAACCAGTTTTGTTAACTCATCTGCCAAATATTTTATCGCAGTTCCAGGCGGGAGAGCTGTCAAATTCTGCCGACTTCTTCGTGCTATGAGAAGATATAGTTTTCTCCCATGTTTTTCAACTGACTTTTTCAAGTGGTTGTTTTCTATAACTGAGCGTTGTTCGTCGTGTGTGAAGTTAAAAGGGATTATAAATGCACGAAAAAATTGCGTTGTCGTAACTGATAAAAACATTCCAGTTTCTCCTTTCTCAGTAAAATGCATATTTGCATTTTGCTGAATCTAGCACTTGCCGTCCGGACCCGAGTTAACTCGGGCAAGTTTCATAGCGTTACAAACAAAACGGTACTTTTGGCCCGGAATTTTTTTTTTTTTTTTTTTTGCATCTTTGGAATGTTTTGTCTCCAAATTTTTTGAAAAATTTTTACCCGCGCGAAAAAATTTTATTGCGATTTTAATTAACCTTTAATGATGCGCGATTAACGCTTAATTGTTTTTTTATGAAATTTTTTTATAAAACTTCATTCATCCTTCTAAAGTTCTAGTGCGCTGATTTTACTTCGGTAAAGTTATTTAAAGCTATTTTCTGATGTCAAAAACAACATCCAATAGTTTTTTAATTTTTTTAATTAATAGATTTTATTATATATACGTTTAATTAAGTCGGGGGGTTGGAAATTTCAATTAAAATCGTAATTTTAAAAAAATATTTAGAAATATATCGCCATCTAGTATTCACCCTACTTTTCACCCTTCTCCTCCTGAGAGTTTCATGAGAATGTCCCGTGAAAGACAACACCACCTGTTCTCAAGGTCATCCAGCTGTGTAAACAATGACTCATCTGTGTCAGATTTCGAGCTAAGGCGAGAAAAAGGAAATTGTACTTTGAAGCTTTATCTTCAAATTTAACACATTTTTTTCGTTTTTTTCAGTTTTAAGTATTTTTTATTGATTTTTATATAGAGTTCTAATTAATTAATTCGACAAGAGGTTAACGAAGAACTTTCTTATAATAAACATAACGTTTGAATTCTGTCGCGGTAGATCGAAGCAGCTGTAAATCTACTTCAGCCTCAACTCTCTCGGGATACGAGCATTGAAAAAATGATGAGGTAAAGTCACCGTAGATTTGACAATAGGAACGTCTCATCTAATTTCAAAATCTCCAATATTAATGAAGATTGGCAATGAGCATCAAACAAAATTTTTCGTTAACAAAGTCACAAAACAGTGAAATATTTGGTAGGATACGTACTAATTTATGTAGATTTACTTCTTATTATCAAAAATGCAATTAATTGTGTGATGAATTCGACAGTATACTGAAACAAAATACACTTTTTTTATGGAAAACTGTTTGTATAAATAATACAATATAATAGTTGAAACAATATTATACCTTATTATAATATAGTATATAAAAGAGTAAACTTACACTTAACCTGTTCATCCTTGAGTGATGGTGAGTCGTCGTAGAAAATTTCATCAAGATCGGACAACTCATTCTAGAGTTATAATGTTGACAAGGAATGCATGAAGTCAAGTGTTAGTCGCTTCCTGCACGCACGTGTAGAAACGTCATCTAGTGGTCGGAAAATATGACAAGCATTAAAACGGTAATTTTGAAAGGTAAATGTTATCGCTAACTGGATACACAACAACAAATATAAATAATGTTTATAGAATAATAAGTTTAAAAAAGTTTTCTTTTTAAAACGTGGAGCAGCAGTGATCAATATTGATGGCTTTACGATCCATTCTCTCCTTCGTCTTCCTATCGTTAGTACGAAATTTTGATCTCTGAATGGAGAAGCTGCACAAGGATTCCAGATTGAGATGAAGTCGCTCAAATTCATCATCATGGATGAAATGTCAATGATTGGTTCAAGAATGCTTTACATGATCGAGAGAAGATTGAGGGAGATAAACCCCGAGAAAGATGAGCCATTTGGTGGATTCTTTGTCTATTTGTTTGGTGATTTTCATCAGCTTCCTTCTGTTAAACATACTCCTCTCTCCTCGAGTGTTTTTTACAATATAATGTCCCAACAAGGTCCCTACTTGTTACATTACATTTGCATTTGATTGTTTTGAGAAGTTCATTAAACTTAGTAATTCTCATAGACAAAATAGCGCAGATAGTTCCTTCACAGATGTCTTACAACATCTAGCTTCGGGTGATTTCTCTGATACAGATCTGAACACTCTGACGACAAAAAATCGAGCCTCTTTATCCAGAGATGAACTTGTCAGTTCTAAACGGCTATATCCAACAAACGAGCAAGTTAAACAAAGCAACGAAGACTACTTGCAGTCAACTGGGTATCCTCTTGCTTATATAGCATCTGAAAACAGTCCAGATATTGCCCCGCCTTCGTTCAAAGATGACTCAGCTCTTGGTCTCTCCAAGTACAGTATTTGTATCTCACAGTTAATGCCAGAATCATGCTGAGAGTCAACTTATGGGTGCAAGGAGGTCTCGTCAATGGTTCACTAGGAACTATACGCTACATTATATATGCTCCTAATGCTCGCCCTCCAGCTCTTCCTCTGCTTATTTTAGTGGAAATCGATAGCTATCAGGGACCTTTCATCTATGGTAATCTGTTTCCTATAATCTCCATAATACGCTCTTCGAACGATGGCAGTATATTGCGATTTCGTAGATAGTTTCCCCTTACCTTAGCATTCTTGATGACTATACATAAATCACAGAAATTAACTCTTCCAAAAATCAAAATAGATACAGAGGAAAAAGAGACAGCTGTCGGTCTTACCTATGTTACATTGAGTCAAGTGAAAAAATAACTGACTCAGTATTTTTAAAGAGTTACAATAAAAATCGCTATGAGTCAATCTGTAAGTCCAAGGCCCGTAGCGAAAGTCAGAATTTCGTGAAACGTTGGCATAGCAATTAATTAATGGCTTATTCTGACCTTATATTTTGTAAGGTCGCCGACTGGTGGGGATAAGTTAATCCCATGTCAGGATGAATCTAAGGGACGTTTGCATGTGGATGCTGCGGAGGAGCAAATGATGACAGGTGTTTTACATAAGGAAACCCGTTTATGAGATAACATATATGCTTACATCCACAATTGACAGTCCACTTCTCTACAGTCCTTCGGAGTGGCGAGGATTTCCCTTCCTTCGAAGCCCCGGGGCGGACGAGATGAGATCGCTGGACAGCTGCTCGCAGAAGTGCTGAGGCGTCCTACAATGTTGGCGGCGACACAACACAACATCGGTCACGGCTCTTTGCGGGATGCGGAGGAGACTCTCTCCGACCTTGGAGATTCCGATTTTTATAGTTTTTCGATCGCTATTCCAATTTCCGATTGGCCCCTCATCCCTTTTCCCGTTTTCCGATTGGTCTTTCCCTTGTTTCTAGCGAAACTCGGGACGACCCGGGTCATGGGAAAGGTCCGATTCGGAGTGTCTATCTGGCGCCTTTTTGACCATTGTGTTCGGAGACTGTTGATAAATTTACAAGACTCGAACTCATAATTTAGCCCGTTAATTGCGATTTCTGTCATCTAGGAATTTTTACGATTCAAGCGCGACATTTTCTATCTATTAAAGTATTCCCTTCTTCCGAAGTTGCCTTTTTAGATCGACTATTTATGAGCACTCGAGTCAGAATTTCACCTATTTATGAGTTTTTGTGTCATAATTCTATTTATTTATGGACTTTTGTGTCAGAATTCTACCCTTCCATTTGACATAGATGGATCGTTTTCAACACGTGTTTTGGCACGTGTTCCGGCACGTGTTCTGGGAGGTTACCTCTGGGTGATCTGAGCCGCCGCTTGGATCACCGTTCGGCCTGACCGTCGTCTGCAACCTCACAATTTGTACCTTTAAATGATCCAATAGAATTCAAATATATTGTTGAGAACGAATGATTCTTTGTTTCTTTTTCCCTCATGATCTAGAATATAAAGGTTCGAGCAGCTTCGTTCCGACTACACGCTGATTCAGCGTTACTTAACTAGTTTATTTATATTCACATTTGAAATACTGCTTCTATGAAGGTCGATGTCGTAACGATTTCGGTTAAAGTCAAAAAATAACCGATCATTTTAATCCTACACTTTTTTTTTGTTTATATCTTTTTCCAGAAGATGAAAACCAAAGATAGTATCTTGCACAGGACATATAATTAATTGCGGTACTGTTCGCACAAAGACGAATTTTATACATCGTAATCGATTCCAGAAAAACGTCTTTAATGAAAATTACACAACGGTGTTATCTGCAGGAAGTATTCATGCCGTTTTCATTCCACTAAATGGAATTTTATAGAGAAAAACCGGCATAAAATTGCATGACTTTCCCGGCGACATTTGGTGGCGTCACCTGTTATCATATTTTATTAAAAGTACTTTTATAATTTTAACTATTATAAAATGGCAAAAAGCTCAACTTTGAGGGTTGGGATGACTTTTGTTAGCATTTATAATTTTTTATAACGAGTAAAATCGTCATTAAGTCCGACTCTACTAGAGATAAATACGACTCCCTTCCTCTTCACCTTTAACCACCAAAATTTCACAGCATCGATCTCTGTAATAACCAAATCTCCGCGTAAAATTTCTGAAATTTCCGACAAAAAGCACGGGAGTAATTAAGCTTCAAAAAGAGTGAACAAAATCGTGTCCCTGCACACATTTACATCCATGCGTAAAGAACGTCTTGAAGTTTTTTGCAATTCTCGGCGATTCTATTCCCCCTAACTCCAAAAATGTAAAAATTTTGGGTGGAGGGTCATTTTTGACCTATCGTCATACTTTCACAGTCTGTTACGAATTTTTTATAACACAGAAAAAGTAACGTAGTACCTGTACTCTGCAAATGAAATTTCTACCATACCTTAACAATTGTCAACTGCATTTGTGTCACGTCTTTATGAAATATTCAATATATAAAAGTGAAAATCGAATTTATTTAATTTCTTCCCGAAATGCCGAATAAATGTAATACTGTTTTTCGATACAGGAACAAACATTATTCAGTTGTATCTTGGATGCGTATTTGCGAAGTGACGAACACCACTAATCTCTAACATACTTTTTATTTCAATTTGCAAATGGCTAGTTAAAATTAAATGAATATTGCACATTTTATTTCTTCGTAGTCACGAACACTGTTACGTATAACTAACAGCGAATTGGGATTTAGAAGTATGAATTTGTTCTTTATCAACAAACAATGGGTTATGAATGTATGATGCTGCTATATATGTATATATATTTTATTAAATTTTACTACTAAAATGAATATATCTTCTATTTCTAGTATTTTTCAAACGTCGCTACTCAATTGATTGCGTTTGGACTCATGAGGATTAGCAAACAAGCAGAAGAATGTTCGTGAAGCTTTGGCTCTAACATTAAATCTTGTAATATAATTGAGATGGGTTCATAATGATAATAATAATAAGCGCAGAGCACGTACGGTTAGGAGTTGAAGATTAAAATTTGGTACACAGTTAAGGTTCTCCATGAGAACGTACACTGAGAAGAGATGTTTGGAAATCCCCCCTCGCGAGGGAGAGGAAGAGGGTTAATGATTATCCTGAAGAACTCTGCTACTACTGTACTATTTTACATGTGGGTTTTTTTTGCGATTTTGCAGGAAATCGAACATATTTTTAAACACACCCGAAAATTTTCTAATTCGCCCCAAATGGGAGATGCATTTTTTCACACAGTGAAAATAGGTAAGAGCGGCTATAATCTAATAATCTTAATCTTTGCTGTTGTCATTTTTTGCCTGAGCAAGAATTTTATCAAGAAACGTTCATCTGAACGTTTCTTGATAAAATTTGTAAGCTTTGTAATTTAATAAATGTAAAATTTAGAAAACAATTTTTTGTTTAAACTAGCAGATGAGCCCGGCGTTGCTTGGGCAAACAATAAAAACTGCGAAGATTAAGATTATTAGATTATTTCGTATTTCTAATCCATCTATTGTACTATTTGATTTATATTTACAAAGGTTATCTTACAAGCGTTTATCACAACGAGTGTCCAATCTAATACATTTAAAAAATTTTTAAATTGAGTACGGTTAGAGGAAGAATTTTTGAAATGTGTTAGATTGGTCATTCGGTGTGATAAACCCTTACTCAAGATAACCTAATTCATCAAATTTATATTATGATGAAATATAAAATAATGAAGCATTTTACAATGTGAAGAGATGGCGTGATCCAATTACCTGCTTTTAGAAAATAATAAGAATAATATCGATTTTGTCAATGCTAATCTACGGCCATAACTGTAATACACTGCATGTACAGCGCAATAATACGTGCTCTTTAGTCATTCACATTCTTTGAAGGTTTTAAAATTTACTATTCAAAATAATAAATATAACTTAATGGATTTTGAAATTATATTACCATAAAACGTTAATTTTCCATTATGTCAAACAATATTCGCATATTTTCATTGTAGCTAATTAAAATGTAAACAAAGCAAGGCAGTAAGTATTAACCTTGCGCGGATAATAGGTACTCTACGTAGAACATCGAGGAAACCAAGAGAAATTTTAATTTTATTCTTTTGAGGCTATCAGCCAGTATAAATCTATTATTCATTCATGGAACATTCTCTTTTGTATTCAATTCGTCCTTATCTGAACGTTTTACGCATCACTAATGTATTTATACCCAAGTGCCAGGATTATTTATGGGTTAAAGTGCTTCTGTTTAATACATACTTTATAACAATAATCTCCATTTCATTCCTGTTTCCCGATCAATTTTCAAAAGTTTTTATAAATTTGCATATTCATGATTTCTGTGGCATTCCCGTTTTATGGGATATCTACGCATTCACGTTTGATATTATTCGCATTCACGCATTCACGCTTGATATTATTCGGTGCACTTTTAATGTCTCCATTCTTTCTTTACTTGTATAATACAAATGCATTTCACATAATAAAGGCAATCAAAATTCTGGACGAAAACGTAAAATGTGCAAAGAAAATTCACCCAAAATTATTGCATTATCAAGACTTGGTTGTAATGTATTTCAGCTTCGTCCAAGTATTTGTGTGTTTGTTACTTGGCGCGTTATATGTGTATTACAGGAACACTTACGAATACTCTAAATTACTGTGGCAAGAAAGTTTTTGTACCTTTCATTTTTTATTTGGCGTATTCACTAACGTCAACGTCATTTGTTATGGCACAGGTTTCCTTTGGATCCTTACTTACATCTGTATTCAATCGTTAGACATATTTATTATAGACATAAAGGAAAAAATACGAAGGGAAGAAGTTAATAGCAAGACATCGTTACAGGAACTGTCTTCGATTGTATATTTTATTAAAAGCATCGATAGAATATGCACAACCATTCAAGCTTTAATGATTACATTTTTCATTCCCATAGTCAGCACTGTAATCATATATATGGTACTTTACATATCTACTACGTACGAATCTCTGTTGATATGCTTTGCAATCTTTTGGCTGTGGACTGTTATACTAATATATTTTCTTTACTTGACAAGAATTCCTTCGAACGTAAGTTACTTTCATTTTACAGAAAATTGGTGAATTTTATGTCTCTTAACTATATAAATAGTTTAACTACAATTATATAACTAGTTAAGTAACGCTGTATCAGCGTGTAGTCGGAACGAAGCTGCTCGCGCCTTTATTTTCTAGATTATGAGGGAAAAAAGAAACAAAGAATCATTCGTTCTCAACAATATATTTGATTTCTATTAGATCATTTAAAGGTACAAATATAAGGTCAGAATAAGCCATTAATTAATTGCTATGCCAACGTCTCACGAAATCCTGTCTTTCACTACTGGCCTTGGACTTACAGATTGACTCTTAGCGATCTTTATTGTAACTCTTTAAAAATACTGAGTGAGTTCTTTATTGTAACTATTTAAAAATACTTTATTTTTTCACTCGACTCAATGTAACATAGGTAAGACCGACAGCTGTCTCTTTTTCCTCTGTATCTATTTTGATTTTTGGAAGAGTTAATCCCTGTATTTTATGTATAGTCATCGAGTATGCTAAGGTAAGGGGAAACTATCTACGAGATCGCAATATACTGCCATCGTTCGAAGAGCGTATTATGGGAATTATTGGAAACAGATTACCATAGATGAATTCCACTAAAATAAACAGAGGAAGAGTTGCAGGGCAAGCATTAGGAGCATGTATAATGTAGCGTATAGTTCCTAGTGAACCATTGACGAGACCTCCTTGCACCCATAAGTTGTCTCTCGGCATGATGCTGGCATTAACTGAGAGATTAAAATACTTGGAGAGACCAAAAGCCAAGTCATCTTTGAACGAAGGCAGGGCAATATCTGGAGTGTTTTCAGATGCTATATAAGCAACAGGGTACCCAGTTGACTGCAAGTAGTCTTCGTTGCTTTGTTTAACTTGCTCGTTTGTTGGATATAGCCGTTTAGAACTGACAAGTTCATCTCTGGATAAAGAGGCTCGATTTTTTGTCGTCAGAGTGTTCAGATCTGTATCAGAGAAATCACCCGAAGCTAGATGTTGTAAGACATCTGTGAAGGAACTATCTGCGCTATTTTGTCTATGAGAATTACTAAGTTTAATGAACTTCTCAAAAGAATCAAATGCAAATGTAATGTACATTGTAAAAAACACTTGAGTAGAGAGGAGTATGTTTAACAGGAGGAAGCTGACGAAAATCACCAAACAAATAGATAAAGAATCCACCAAACGGCTCATCTTTCTCGGGGTTTATCTCCCTCAATCTTCTCTCGATCATGTGAAGCATTCTTGCACCAATCATTGACATTTCATCGATGATGATGAATTTGAGCGACTTCATCTCAATCTGGAATTTCTGTGCAGCTTCTTCATTTAGAGATCGAAATTTCGTACTAACGATAGGAAGACGAAGGAGAGAATGGATCGTAAAGCCATCAATATTGATCACTGCTGCTCCATGTTATAGAATAATAAGTTAAAAAAGAAAACTTTTTTTAACTTATTATTCTATAAAGATTCTTTATATTTGTTGTATCCAGTTAGCGATAACATTTACCTTTCAAAATTACCGTTTTAATGCTTGTCATATTTTCCGACCACTAGATGACGCTTCTACACGTGCGTGCAGGAAGCGACTAACACTTGACTTCATGCATTCCTTGTCAACATTATAACTCTAGAATGAGTTGTCCGATCTTGATGAAATTTTCTTGGACGATTCATCATCACTCAAGAATGAACTGATTAAAATTTCAACTATCGAAAACGATCCATACTGAATAAAAACCCCTATCTCCAGTTCTACAAAAACGGACGTTTTTGAAAGTTGAAATTTTAATCAGTTCATCCTTGAGTGATGATGAATCGTCCAAGAAAATTTCATCAAGATCGGACAACTCGTTCCAGAGTTATTTTGTTGACAAGGAATGCACGAAGTCAAGTATTAGTCGTCACTACGTTCCGACAATAAATATATATATATAGACCAATACTACTGATCATTTTTCGTGCCCCATTTTAGTGTTCCATTTGTCCTTGCCCAGAGATTTGTCCTTTTTGAGTCCGCGTGCCATATAGTAAGCATTGTTAGTTATGAAAAGAAATTTCGCCTTTTCCTAGCAATTGCAATCTAAATATAAAATACAAAAGCTTACGGAGAAAAGAATTCTTGCCATATACAGAAAATATTGTAACAACACCAGTGTAAAAAATAGGTACGTGAAGACAAAGAAAATTAAATAATAAGTGAAGATTTCAGAAACCATTAAGTATATGAATACTAGGCTCAATATGGGAATGATGAACATCACCGTAGCAACATGCAAACTTTGACTGATTTTATCGATTGTTCTTATGAAATTATATGTTATGCTGAGCTCTGTTAGAATTATTTTACTATTCATTCTTTGGTTATTTTCTATTTTTCCATTCATTTCGTACATAAATTTCTCTGTTAGGTGATTGCCGAGATACGTAAGTATCGTTAATAATCCGCTGCCATACGCTATGACGAAACTGCAGATGCTCCACCCGACAGTGATGTGAAATACATAAAAAATTTCTTGCACAAATGACCGAAAGTAACCCAAATAAACTCTAGAGACGGCGTAAGCAATGACGAAACACAAACTCATCACCAAATTAGCATACCTGAAATAATAAAACGTTGGATCGACGTAACTGAGGAAATCTGTCATCATATTCTTCGCGCATTTGCTCTTATTGTCGATTCTTTACATGCTATTAATAAGAATCGGGTCATATTTCATGCACGTAAGTAAAAATAGAAACGGGATGACAAACACCACACAAAGCACTTTACTGTTTGTGAAATGCCACAATTTCGGCACGCCACAGAATTCCGAATTTAAATGATATTTGGTAAAGTATTTCGTCGCTTCGATGGGAATAGACAGTAAAATTATTGTCGTAAATACAAATATCCGTAGAATAACACTATTTCTCCCCATAATCAGAAGGCGTTACTTGGTCGGTTGATGTAAATTCCCATAATTCTCAATACTCTAAAGCAGGAATGAAGAGCTTCTAATAGAGACATATTCGTGACGAATGTTTTCAATGAAATGGCGAAGCTAAATCCGGTAATTATGAAGTTTCCTGATATTTTAGTAACGAAGGTCAGGTAAATACAAATGTTAAAAGCGTATAAATGGGATTTATGTCACGTGGCACGGCCTACTTTACTTATTTGTAAGCGAAATACGGCGTGCAGACAATTCGGCAGAGATGGAGGATGGTGTGCCACTGATGCATCTAAGTGGATATTGTTTGCTGCTTTAATGACGTATTCTTCCATATTACATTAAGTGACTTATAATTCCAATATAAAATGTTTCAAAGTAGTAACAAATATGACATTAATTGTATTTAAATCTATAAGTTTTCTCCATTTACGCTTCCAAGCAACGAAACAATTTGATGTGATTATTGTACTGGACAATTGATACAAATGTATTTTTACGAAGCAAAGTTTTCTGCTTCTACCATTAATCTTTATTTAATAATTTAAGAAAATTTCTTGTCATTTAAACGTGACTACAAACGACATCGCCAGTAAGAAGGCAAAAGAAAATGTAAATGTATTAAATAAAACGAAATGTCTTTGAATAATCACGAGTTTACGAGAAATTCAATTAAAATTCGGACGACGGAAAATGAAGTTAATTCCCCCAAATAGTAGTGACTGACAGGACCCTACTCATGGGGGCCCGCTATAAAGATGGCCAGCTTGTAGTTTTTGCTGTGCTTGGATTTTCTTGTGGAATATTGAATTCAATTTAATTGGAATATTTAATTCTTGACATAGTTCAATATTCTAAGCTACTATATACCGCAGTTTAGGGTCGGAATTTTATGGAGTTATTTGTAAAATTTATGTTTAAAATTGAGATAATATTTTATATTTTATCGATGACACTTCAACAAACTTTGTGTTTTTTTCAACGGAAGTGCAACACGGAACTTCCTTTGAAGGGGAGATGTAACAAACTTTCGCTTCCCATGTGTAAATTCTCTATAATTTGTAAAGAGAAATATATAGAAATTTAAAGCATTATGTGTAAAAGGTGTTGATGCCAAATGGAAGGTAATGTCAACCTGAAGACTTGTGAAGACTTCTTCGACTCAAGGGGGAAGGGGGAAGAAATTCCCGTTCGACGGAAATCAACTTCCTTTTGTGGAGTCTTATCACCCCTCTCATCACAGACTCAACTGACAATTTTATCCCTCAAGATTGCCCCCGTGCATCCTTTCACGTGGGAGAAATCCATCTGTTTGATTGGACATTGACAAAAAATATTAACGCAATTTGCGCCAAAATCGGCGCAAAATTTGCTTTCATCGAAGAGGAAATACACACGGAGTTCTCCATAGATTTTAGTTAGGAGTTTTGCCTATAGTTTGCGACGAGTTCACCTCTCAGAAGAAGAGAATATGTTAGAAAGCCACTCCATTGTTAGAAGAATCCAATAGAATCTGGAAGCTATTCAAGGAATTGTATCCTACAAGTCATCTCCCATATCAAGGTGAATAATCAAGTCCACAACGAATTACGGATATTTAGAACTCTATATTTAGAAGACATCGATACCCGAAGACTACAAAATACTTCTGGTTGTATGTCTTGTTAGATATTTGTAACTCTCTCTCCACTCGCGACTTAGATATAGTTGTAAGATAGAATTGACCTCCATACGCGAGTTATGCATAACTAAGATAGATAGAATAGCCATTGATTTAGGCATAGTATATCTGATTGGAATTGTGTTTTTTACATATATATTCTATTATAGTAATCGTTCAATTTGTATAACTTATGTATCTGTTGTTTAATTCGATTTAATAAATTTATTCGGGTAAGCATGACTCATCCTTTCGTTAGTGCTCTCGTTCGACGTTCACTCGAACGTCATAGAATCTATTTATAGAAATAAACGTGTGTTAATCCGCGGGAAATTGATTAACTGGTGTTAGGAATCCTGACGTTAGGAGACAAGATCTTGCAATCTTACGTCTCTGCCATTTTCATCACTTAATATAAGTCCCTTCAAAACACTCGTTATTTTTTCTTAGGAAACCATACCTTAGACGACCGAGGACTTGTTTTACAACAAGTTAGCCGATTAAGCGGTAGAAAGTATTTTCCCCACTCTCTACCCCCGGCTGATCTCACCTTAATATTTCTTAATTCATAGTGTAGTTGGGCCATGCCAAAAGAATGGTCCAAAATTTCCGATTGGCATGCCAAATTGCGCATAAGTCATAGGTAAACGGAAAACAAAATCGTTAATATATTTATATAATATTTTAAAAATATTTTATTTAAATATAATATATGGTAATTACGTAAATTAAATTATGAAATTCTCGATGTCTAATTACTATTTAATGTAATAGTTATATTTCGGTCCGAAATATAACTATTTTTTACATTTATTTAAAAGTTTAAAAACTTCAAAAGGTAATTTTTTGTAGAAATTCGAAAAATTATTATAAGGAAAAGATTTAGAAAATGAAATTTGGCACGGTGACTTGTATATGTGTGGCATTGATGTATTAATTTTGGTGATTAAAGGTCGAGAGAGTGAGGAGATAAATGGGTGTCATGTGACATATCTCGAGAAGGTGGGTCTTTTTGAACATTTTATTCGTTATTAACATTTACAGTTTTTATAATACTCTTTCCTGGCCTCAAAATCAAGCTTTTTTCCATTTTATAAGTAGTAATTAAAAGTATAAAAACTTTGAATAACAAAATCTAGTAACAGATGGCACCACACACAGTTTTATTTATTTTGTTTAATAATATAAACGTTAGTTTCAATTAAAACTCATAAAAACCAGGAAAGTTACGCAACTGGTTGTTGAATCTTTTATTATTCTATTTCAGAAAACCACGCAAGAAGTGATTTACAGACAAATGGGTGGTCACGTGAAAAATTAACTACTGATGTCTTCTGTTCAATTTGGCAACAGTGATGAAATTAAATTAGCAAAATTTTGGTTGCGTCAGGTAGACGATGAAGTTATTTCGATAAAACATCAAAAATATTTCTAACTTTCGTATACTTCATTTATTCGTACGTAATACTTGACATTCCCTAAATCATTTTACGTACTTGAACATTACCTGCGGATATCGGGAATTGCCTGCATTTTATTTCTGTCAGAATGTAACTGAAAAAAATTATAGATTAAGATTTACATAAAATTTATGTTTGACAATTAATTGATTAGTATTAAAAGAGATAATTTAGTTAAAATGGTTTGGTCGACTCCATCTCAATCACACGCCATGTCTCCGAGTAATAAAACTTATCGGGATTACTTCTGCCGATTGTCATTATCGATGTTTTGATCAATCGCGATACGAATTCGATCCCACAATTCTATGATATTCTGATCAAATAAAGTCGTGGTCTACCGAACGAACAATTGGAGGACGTTAATTTTTATTATTGACTTAGTATATGCGATATTAAAATTTTACTTTTATACTACAGTACACAAATGACTTGTACAGCAAACAATACGGTTTGAATTGTTTACACGTCTTCATCAAAAACAAAGGAAACAAGTAAAAGAAAACAGTAGTATCTACGAAGAAAAGAGCCAAGAAAAACAAATTTATAGCATAATTGCATTATTTCGAATCAAATTGTTTCGATCGTATCAATTAATATCCTGAAATTTGACAACTTTAGTAATTAATCTTTAAAATGTTTTGCAAGATTGTAATTATATGTTTTGTGATGCAAATAATATAGTCTAGTATTTCGGTTTTTAAATAATCCGAATTTTTTAACTCGGAAAAAAGTATAAAAGAACAGATAAAAAATTTTACTAGTCATCGTCAGTCATTAATTAATCTTCTTGCGAGTCGTTTCAGTGGAGTTATAATATGCAGAAGACAAAGGTTTTGCTGTTGATCCATTTAATTTGTATCGCAAGTGAGTGTCATTTATTACTGTAAGTACTTTAACGAATATCTTATCGACTGAATTGATTTATTTTTTAGTTCTTCCCATCGTTATCAATGGATATAGAAAGTGTACGGACGAAGAAGTACGTGGAATTTGCAGACCGTATTGCTTGCTGACTAATATACCAGTTTGTAAGAAAGTAAATCCGCCTTGTCTTTGTCCTCCTAAATATATTAACATTCTTAAAACTCGTTTATGACAAAATATAATTGTTTCAATCGGATACACGACATTTTCAATCGATGAATACTGAATAAACATGGTTCTGCGACAAAATCTTGGTTAAATTTCATGTTGTAATTGATATACTGTAATAACATTTAAGTATTTTTAATATTATAATTGATATATTTAAATTCATGCAACAAACACTTTTCTTTTCTTCAGTTTAAAGCATTATCGATTTATTGAAGGGTTCTTAACACAAAGAGATTTATAGTGTCACGAGTCTGCTGCGTTATTTATAACACATTTTAATATCAAACCAGTTATCTAATTTCGTTATTTCAAAAATCCATTATAAAATTACTTTTTTTATTTTCGGTTATTGTATAATAAAGACCGGTAGCCGAGTAGAATCTCTTTCCACTGCAAGAACAAATATATGAAGTCCAATGATATGTGTATCAATTACGTTTTCCTTCTCTGACCGAAGTGGATTTATATAATGCCTCTGAATGGCGTTACTGATCCCTCTACGTTTAATGTTGGCGTGAAATTTTTAGGCTGGAAGACCGCATACTTCCGCAGAGTCTGAAAAAACCTGAGTTGTGGCATACATCAATATGTAGTGCAGTCACATAAAAGCCAGTCGAAGTAGAGTTATTCCAAGTGGCTGTTAATAGTGGCTAATTACTAACATTAAATACAAACCTAAGCTAGCAAGCCTTAACCGAAAATGAATAAGCTAAGTAAGAAAAAGAAAGAGTAAATATAGCACAGAATAACAAAACATAGTACTGATCTAAAACACTAACTTATAACTATTACAAAAATTACGGACGAGGAGAACAACTAATATGGACAGAACTGATTAACAAAGACAAAAGGCCAACAAGCAAGACTCCAATTTCTTTTTTCCGAATGGATAAAAGGAGACAAACGACAACAAATATATACAACGGTATTTCACCTACTTTGAAGTTGGAAAGTAGGGTCACTCGTTGCTGTCATGTTTCTTTCAAAATGAGGCGAGAGGATGGAACCCTACGGGAATGACGGTGGCAGACACGGAGACTTACATCGTGTACAAAGAAAATCGCGTTTAATTAGAATCGCTTACAATTATCTGTTCGGAACAGATTCCACGACGACGCTTCCGAAGGGTGGTTTAAGAACTTCTCAAAACGTTCTTCGTGTTATTCTGATGATGATGTAGGCGACAACAAGGATTTGCAATTGGAAAAAGTCTTTTTAAACTATTTCTGATCCGAAACAGATATTTGATTGGTTCAGTCTATTGGTCTCTGTTCTGTTTCCAGGAGTTGAGTTTGGATCAGAAAAGATGGGCAACTTCATCCACTTCCATATTATCTATCACTCTTTGAAGTGTTTAATTGCGATTTCTCATCGAGTGATAACCCGTAGTCGGGGAAAAATGTGTTTTCGCTTTCCGTTTGGAAAGCCTACAACTGTGACTAGCAGGTTTCACTATGCAATTTGTCGCAATAAAGTGTCTCCTCAGTTATTCTTTCGCGTCGAGATTTCTTACTTACGATTTCTTCTTTCCTAACATTTGATTTACCAAATTATATTTGTCTCAAGAACACAGGTTCTCTGTTTTCGCGCCTTCGAAACAAACAAAATAGATTACACCAACGTTCTACCACGATAAAGAGAATACAATAAAAACTAAGGAGGTTCAGGCCTCACATATGAATGAAACGATGGAGTAGGTGAATTCATTACTCTCACATCGCTCCAATCATGTGTAAAACCTTCAGTAGCTATTAATCTCTGCAATGCAGGATTTAATCTTTCTGCTTTTATATCCCTTATATGATCATTGACTAGATTCCACAGGAGTCGAGTAATGGCTTAATATCATATGTTACATTTATCAGAACTTATTGGCAGAACGTTTATCCAAATTCGTTTATCCAAATACTCATTAAAATGATGCGTGAAACTAGGAAAGAAAGTGTTTTGTAAAAAACAATTTAATGCAATTAAACAGTTTCGTGTTAATAACAAGTAAGTTTACAACTTTCAACAGGAAATTTCGTTTATTTATTTAATAAGAATTGTTGCACTCGGCCATGCCTTTCGGCAAGGAATATATTTACACAAAACTACAGAAGAAAAACATAAAAGTAAATCTTAAATTAAAACAGAAAAAGATAAAACTTGAATGCGGAGTACAACAATTGGAAAACGAATACGGATAAAGCGAGGAATTCCAGAGTTCATTTATTGTCTTCCCTTGTGTAAACCTCCTTTGGTAGGAATATTCGGACAGGCGCATGGTGTAATTTTTATACAGAAAAGTCTTCTAGATATTATACGATCGTTACGGCACTCTCTCGTTATTTCTGCAGGAGCACACAACCTTTGACTCGTTACGGAAGGAAATTCTACGAATGAAACGTGTCAGATTCGATCTACTATTTTACGTAAATCGAACATTAACGTCAAACAAACTTACCAGTGAAGTAACTCAGACAGATCAAGAGCAGGATCTTCGTTTTCTCCGTGTTATTTAGACAACTTGCAACACAATAAGAAACTGACTACAAACAAGAGTCATTGCACGCTATTTACATAAATCGCTAATACGAAAACATTCGGATTGACTCTGAAATCAAAGATATAACACTTAATATATTGGGTCTTTTTCGTTATCAAATCATTGAAAGATAACGTTTCTGTATATGCTATAATGTCTCGGATGACATCTCAACGTTAACCATCGGAAATAAAGTAAAAGTTTGTAGTAGTTTTAATTAATCACGTTCTTAATTGTAATTATTTCAATTGAAACGATTAAAGAGTAAAACGTTGTGTATTGACTAGCTTATTACATATTCCGATCGGGAAGTCTCACATAACTAATCTAAGTAATTTGCCTCTACTCCGCCAAGATGGCACTAAAGAGTACAAAGAGACTTACTTAATCATAGACAAGTCGGGCATTCAGTATTCACTGAGGCGTCTGGACAGACAAGTCAGATCCGAGTTAAATGCTTGTGGTCTGGTAGTACGACCCAATGGGAACCAGCTTTCCTTGCCTTGCTCTCTCTCGAGTCTAACCCTCTTACATGGACTTACAGTTTTGTGTGCAGTCTGTACTGCACTAGAGTGCTCTGCCACTAAGAGTATTGCTCACACTTTAACGGTCAGCGAAATCCTTCTTCTCTAGATAAGGGGCGCACCCTATACAGTGTGTCCACCAGACTATTGGTCAAAAAGACCTAAGACAATTTTCATCAATTCCTTTAAAGTCTCTTTAAAGTGCCAACGTTCCAATGCGGGCCACCGTCCTGTTGATACCTGAAACTACTAGCAACTACTAGGTAATCCGCGAAAGCCTGCAGCTGGACATCATTTGGCATGAGTCTCAACACTGTGTCGTCAAAAACGTTCCAAAGGAGGAACCCTATGCATGATCCCTGCAACCCCTCCAGTCTCCTATCATATCTTGTCGTTTGTGTCACATACTCTACTTCGCGATCGCTCAGGGAGCTCGTGACCAGCAAGCAGAGGGTGGAGGAGAGGTCTGCTCTTTGCATCTTACCCACAATGGGCAACGTGTGGTGGGGACGTTCGACAACGTTATCAAACGTCTCCACGACATCCATCGAAATGAGGGAAGTGTGAATGCCCTGCCGGCGATTTTGGTGAACCAGTTTCACCGCACGATGCGCACGCAGTTCTGCAGGTCGAAGTATCCGGGCGGAATTCATATTGTTGTGAGTGTAGATGTCCTCGCCGCTTTAAGTGGTAATACACTCGGTCTGATATGATACTATTTAAAACTTTCCCAAGAACCGGCAATAGGCTGATAGGTCTATATGACTTTGGTTCGTCTTTCGGGCGCCCGCTCTTATGTCTCAACACAAGACACCACGTCCACTGCAGTGGGCGTGGTGTCTTGTGTTGAGAGAGGAGTTGGCACCGATGGAGTTGGCACCGATCCGAAGTGCAAAAGACTCGAAGTAATATGTTTGAAAACTGGTGTGCAAAATACTTTAAATATTTTCGTTACAACACATTAATAGCAACTTTTTTTCTTTTACGTACAAAAAGTCATTCTTCTTTCTTTAATTTTCGAATCTCATAAAATAGAAATTAATATTTCATTTATCATAAATCTCGATCAAACTTTATTTTCCTTTAAAATGAAGCTAAATTATCGATGTTCAAATATAATTGTTGATTTTTTAAATATGTTTTTACTACAACAAACAAAAAGTTCAAAATATAATTTCGTATATTGAGGATTATTAAATAATTTAATTAATTGAAGATTGTTTTCGCAGAACGTGAATATTAGAATTGAAAATCAACACAGTTCGAACATATGAGAATCCTGGTATACAATTGTGTTTAGACTAATTTAGAATATCAAGTTTGGAATTCATAAATTAATGTTGTAAATAGATTACTGGAGTATAAAAGTGTTGATGTTGCATCTATAGTAACATTACGGGTGTGACTTTCTGCTTATACCGACTGATCTGAGTTAATTGTAAGTACACTTTTTGATATTTAATTCGAATATTTTATTAAACTAAGGGATGTGAGTCGTGTGTCCTATCTCGAGTAGTTGCACTTGTTATTAGCACTTACAATTGATTATAAAACTCATCTCTGTCCTCAAAATTAAGCTTTGTGATATTTTATAATGATTAATCATATAAAAAGTTTTTAAAATATATGAGAACTGATATATTTTATAAACAACTTTATATTTTATACATTTACAAACAAATTACATTACATAGGACCTACGTCGATGTGCAACTTCCACCAAGAAAATTAAACAAATTAAACACTAAAACCAATCGAGTACTTGTGCAATGATCTAAATCTACTGCAAACACTCATTAATAATCATGAAATTTTAAACCACCAGTTAAGAAATAAATATTACGTGAAATTCAAATAACTAATGTGTGATAACTGTACTTATTTTTAAGGTACTTTCGTTCAAGTTATTCAATTACCTTGGCTAGTTTCGAAGCGATTGGGAGAAAATGAAGTTCGTGCTCTTGATATGTTTGATTTACGTCATCGGTGAGTGTACTCTTTAAATATAAATGCTTGAGTTTCAAAAAATAACGCATGGAATTTTTATGTTTGGATGTAGGATTTCATTCTGTCATCGGTTTAAAAACTTGTTCTCAACAACAACTGAATGGACCTTGTCGTCAGGAATGCATAGTAGAGGGATTTCGCTACTGCAATGTCGGCACAACTTGTATATGCCCGAGAAACAATGATAACAACAGAAAAAGAAAACATAAAAATTGAAAAGATCGAAGTAAAGTGTAATAAGAGTAATTTTTCCTATATCGAACTGTTAGAGTAAAATTTAAGAAACTTTATTCTTGTAAAAATAATGTTTAAAAATTTCGTATTATTAATTATAATTTTTCGAAACTTTTTATAATTACAAACCGCCTTCACTTTGAATAAATTGTTTTCTGACGTTATAATGTCTTATTTTCATTTATTATTTTAAAACTCGGTGTATTTTCTTTGTCGTACTGAAAAATACAGTATTAAGTAAATTCATAGGCAGCATTTGGCTGTAAGCCAGCGCAGTTGTTATCTTATCCAGTGTGGGCAATTTACAATCAAATCCCAGTCAGTAACAACTCGGAAATTTCTGTACACGGTCTGTCCCGACAGAGTGTAATGTAAATAAACTGCAATCGGAAACATGATTCAATAATAGCGAGGTTTAGGCCGAAGTTTTAAACGCGAAAACGTGTACGTCGGACGTTCAGCGCCGCTTTCCTGTAAGCCCAGAAGTTTGACAATGGCGTTTGGAAAGTCAGTGGAATCATGCTCGACATTCCAAACGCCATTGTCAAACTTCTATGCTTACAGGAAAGCGGCGCCGAACGTCCGACGTATACGTTTTCGCGTTTAAAACTTCGGCTTCAACCTTGCTAATAAATCAAACGACTTCATTCGTCAAACAAATACTTTGGTGTAAGGAAAATTCTGTGTCCTTAAGTTCGATTCTACGACAATTGTAAATAGCAATTTCCGGATATGGACTGAATACCACCTCTTTCCACTTAGACAAAAATTTAAGTCCTACGATATCGGTATCAAAGGCCTTTTGCTTTTTGCCCCGAAAGTAAATTTATATCATTAAATTTACACACGGTGAGTGAATTTCTGAACGTCACGTGTCTTGCGTTACTTGAAAAACGTTGTTTTGAATGATTTGTTGAGTTCATGCCACGTTTTATAAGTGACTTTCTTACTATGGTGTAAAAAACAATGTAACAATACAAATCGATGAAAGATTGGTACGAAAGTAAAGCAAGTTAAATTAATCTATTTTGAGAAATTTTATAGGAAAAACGCTCGATTGACAGCAGTGCCTTATCTAGTTTGTCGCGTGCCCTGTGCAAAATTTTAAATGAGACCAACGTTTGTATCTAATAAGGTGACCTACCCACGATCAGACAGATAAAATCGAACAATTTTATTTTTTTCATATCTGTTCTAACACGACACTGCCTACACGTTACTTTATCTGGCTATATTTATGCCAGTCTTTTGTACTAAAACATTCGAATTATTTCTGAAATAACAGACGAATAACAATAATCGTTGCGTTTGAAATAGCATATAAAACAGGGGTGTCAACCTCAAATTCCTTAAGTGACAATTTTTGCTCTCGACGGCAGCAGGCCAGATGTTTTGAGCTTTTGTAGCCAAAAATTTTCAAAATGTAGCGCAAAAGTAGCCAACTCAAAAAATTTCTTTTTAATTACTCGTGATTTGACAATAAAATAAAAAAGAAACACCATTCGTACTTTTCCAGCAATAACTTTAATCACAGAACAAACATTTTCGGCCAATTTACAGGCCTGAAGCAGGT
The DNA here is from genome assembly GCF_030686945.1 of Centruroides vittatus. Lineage (NCBI taxonomy): Eukaryota > Metazoa > Arthropoda > Arachnida > Scorpiones > Buthidae > Centruroides > Centruroides vittatus. Next base: position 36,576 of record NW_027121756.1, on the reverse strand, counting down.
CTGTAAACTAATCGGAAAATAAAGATTGCAAGACTCAAAATACAAGCATAAACTGTAATTTAATTAATATGTCGAAAACACTCATTTTATGTGCCAAATTGTGCGAATTATGCAATAAATGATCTTGCCAATTCAAACTTTAATTTTAAATTCAAAAGATGAAATATAGAAAACATAATGTAAACGAAAATTAAACACAAAATATATAAACTATAACCTAAATGTGAAAAATCCAAAGATGCGGTACAGCGCCTTCTAATATTGTAGGCCTGGCCGATACACTGGCTTTATACACTCGTTAAAATGAAGTTACTCACGAAAAACGGATTATTTGTTTTGCAACAGATTATTGGATGACACTTTGTAACCTCCCTCTCACTTTTGCCTTTCCTTAATCTCGAGACCTGAGTTAGATACATGAAAGTCGAGACCAGATATTCAAAGCTTAGGAGCCAGAAGCCCGATTAACTGTATACGAACTTCCGATGCAAACCGGAAGTTACGTTATTTCAATTCAAAAATTTTCTTCAGGATGATGTTAGATAAGTGACAGGCATGACTCTTTTCTTAACAGGAACAGTATAATGTATGGGGCATGACACTGTACTAAAATGCAGAAGATTGTGCAACAAGATGTAAATGTGAGAAGCCGCTGGCTAGGGGTCAATCTCTACTGACCACTTACTCGGCAGCAATCTGCAAAGACAACTCACATTGTTCTGAATGGCTAAGAGGGCAATATCGAGTTGGTAAGTCGATAGATGTCGATAGGTGTCCCTGACAGGAGACAGGGTTTTAACAGTTAACAAAAATAAAGTTTATTATATGACTAACTGTAGGATGCAAGAGGTGTTCGTTCTTCATAAGAACAGAAAAATCTTTTAAAAGACACACTCATTATATATGTGGTAGTTTTATTTTCCCATTCAGTGGAGTCAATCAACATTAGCTATGGGTCGGTCTTTTCATTTGATTTGCTCGTGAAAATTCACAAAATTCAAGATGAATTCGAATTCAATACAGTTAAGAGATTACTTAATCGTGCAGAAGAGCTGCTGTGTTAAAAATTACCCCTTTAAAAATTTCTCGGCACAAGATCTTATATTCGTTACGTACCTTTCATTCCAGGATTATCAGAATTTGTGTGATGGACGATATTCATTCTGGTCTATCAAATTCTTCCTACATTTAAATTAATTTTTATTTAGTATTTATGTTCAATTTCTGCTTGTCGCAGTCAAGCCGAGATTCATGTAAGATCAGGAATAAGTTCTGACCTTCTAACATGATCGGCAATGTCTCTTATGGCTTTATTATCTCATCTTATTCGACAATATGGCCGTCGTTGTAAGTACTGTACATCCAAACTATCAAGTATTGAGCACAGTAAGGATTTATTATAATTACCAAAATGCTTAGAACAGAAAAGTGTCAGTAAGTCTTTCGTCATTACTGGAATATCTCAGCTAAGAACGTACTTCTTACATCAGAAATAATATTTATATTTAATTCTGTAGGAAATATAATCCACAAAACGGAAAATGATACGGATTTGAGAAATAATTTACATTGTATAAGATACAATTACCAATAACCAATATATATTGTAATTGTAATATATATACAATATATATTGGTTATTGGTATATATATATATATATTCCAAATATTTCTGATCAGAAACAGAATAGACACAATGAAGGTGCCGCTTTTAATTTTCTTGTTTTGTGTTTGTGGTAAGTTATTTCTACGTATGTTTAATTAATATTTGTAGCCTAAATGAAGAGAAGTTTTGTTGTATTTCAGATTTCTGCACGATAGTTGCAAGTCGTAGTCTCCCTAATGTGTCAACAAGGCTACCTTTCCTGCCATGTACCATGTCTCAAAGACGTGACCTGTGCCATACCGAGTGCGACTTTCACAAATGGAGAATATGTTATAGAGCTAACCCTCCCTGTCTTTGTTTAAATTAAAAATAGCGAGAAAAATTCTCCATAACTATTTTTTCTGATGTTTTCGCTAATCCTTTCAAATTTATTTGTATTTTGCTAAGGTAATTTAATACAGCCGTTGTAAACATAAGGATATTAAACCGATAAGGTGTGTACTTGTTTTAAGAGCAAGCTTCTTTCGTTTATCGGACGATGTTTATGTTAATTTAAAACGAATTATCGAATAAAGCATTTTTATATGTGAAATATATTTTTTAATACTATATATCAAACGAATTATTTTACTGTGTCGATTTATAAACAGATGCCTTCGACGTTAATGTTAAAAAAATTGAATATAATTTTATACGTAACTATTCTTGTCTTGTATCAGTATGTTGGGCATGAGCTTCTAAGCTATGACGCCCCGTAATAAAGTGTGGCGGAATCTTTATGTGACGCAGTAGTTATATGTTGTCGTTTATGGTCGTTACGCGGGGAACATGTCTTCCGGGAGGTCTTTTAAGGGCAACTTGCCTCTATTTAGGCGTTACAGACGTGGAGAAAACCAGGAAAACTTCACCTGGCCAGCCCTTCCTGGCGAGGCGCTAACCCATGACCGAACTCCCAGTGTTCAAGGAATGGAACTGCTTGGCCACTGGTGGACCTATAAGTCCACGAGGAACGTATCGCAGATGCATACAGTATTCAAATTTCTTATATTACTCTGGCATCTGGGGTATTTTCATTTGTGCATTTGTATAAACCACACCTACCGTGAAGTTATCTGGTCCGCTGCCGTATCGAAGTCAATCCCTCTAACTATTGTCCATTGATTTAATGATTGTTAAACAAGTAATGTATTTTAGGAAAACAGCAAGAGTAAGAACAAATAGCCCAGTGTTAAAATAATGAATTAAAATTAGGCATTATAAGATCAAAAATATTTATTCAAACTAAAAGGGTTTTGTCATTTTATGAAATATTATAAAATTCTTATTAAGTAAGACAAAATTTTCTAAGTATTGTTTTTATAAAATAAAACTTCTTCAATTTTACAATCTATCAATTGGACATAGGAAAATCTTTCAAAAACTTTATTCTTATAAAACTGTTCTTTGATCTTTACGTCACCCCCATTTATGTTTACCACCATATTTTCCTCTTTTCTTTCCATTTTCTTTTCCTCGTCGATCCGGAGGTTTGGGACATTCACAAGGCGGTTCCGCACTGCACAAGCGTAATTTGGCTACCACGCACTCCAGGTTACATTCTCCCTTAACTTGTTCTGCAGTGCAAATCTCGTATCCGTTGACAGAGGAAAATCCTACAACAAAAGTAGTAAGATTCCATACGTTATGTTATCAATCTCGAAAATTTATATCTTAAATTTACACTCACCGATGACGTAAATCACGCAGATTAACAGCAAGATCTTCACATTCTCCATTTCACTTCTAACGCTTCCAACACAACAAAAGTAGCCCGAAACAATGTAATGACCCGCTATTTATATGAATTTCTTCTATTTTTATCTGAAGTTGCAAATAAGCAATATATTAGATAGGAGATATTATTACCGAACTTGAAATTTTACAAAATTCTTATGGTAATACGCTCCTTTACGAATTACTTAAGTCAAAAATACTTTTGCGATATTGCTATTCTTGAGCTTTAAAAAATAAATTGTTACGAAACAATGCTTTTTGCATTTACAATTAATCTTTGATTTATAATGTGCAAAAATTCTGTCATGCTAATATGGCTTCCAAATCCAACAATACACGACATCATTAATATGCCAATCAATTTTCGTAATAGTTTAAATGTATATTCGTTTACAACTTTTTTTGAAACTCTTCTAAAAAAGGAAGAAAGACGAAACGTAAGTGAAAAGGCATCGACTGAAATGTAAATTTTTAAAATATTAACAAAGTTACTAGAAAATCCGGCCAAAGTTTAAAGTAATTAAAGAAATAAAAATGTTAAGGAAGTCCTCATCACCATCGAAGTGCACTTTTTCCATAAACCCTTAAAAGAGAATTTTTTGTTATTTCTATTCCTGCTATCTAATTGAGTTGTAAATAATAAACCAAAAAATCTAGCAGAAACGAGAGTTGCGTAACTTTTCCGGTTTTTATGAACATTTATTAATAAATACTTTTATATTATTAAGCAAAAATTAAAATTGTGTGGCGCTATCTTTTATCAGATTTTGTTAAAACATTTTTATATTTTAATTATCATAAAATGGCAAAAAGCTTAACTTTTAAGACGGGATAAGTTTTCTAAAAGATTTTAAATGTTAATAACGAATAAAATCTGCATTAAGTCCTACCTCTCTCCTGATACATGACCCCCTGTATCTTTCTACTCTCTCCACCTTTCATCACCAAAATGTAATAGCATCAATGCCCCTCATATACAAGCCACTATGCCAAATTTTGTTTTTTATTCTCTACCCTTTCCTGAGATATTACGCAAAATAAATGCCAACAAACACACACAAACCCATATATATATATATATTTATATATACCTCATTTTTTTCTGTTTGTTTTATGTTTTGGATTCAGGAGATTTCAAAACGTGGAGATTTGCACAAAAAGAAAAAAAAACCTTGTGGGTTAAATCTGAGACGATTCCCATAGTTTCCCCTGTTGGGTAGTTATACGTAACTGCCGGGAAAGAAAAATGTGAAATGTACAGTAAAACCTCTGTTTAAACTTCAAAGAGAGTGAACAAGACCGTGCTCCACACACACACTAACATCTATACATACAGAAAAATCCCCGATTTTTTTACATTTCCGGACGTTTTGAGGTATAATATATAATTAAATATACTAGTTAAATATTAGAAAGTGTACTTACAATTAACGCAGATCAGTAAAACCAAAAATACACCAGTACTGTTCCTATAATTGCAACAAGCAACACTTTTATACTCGAATGATCTGTTTACTAAATAAAATAATAATTTTTATTTATAAAATAAATTCCAAATTTGTTTACAAAATATGTTTGTGTTATTTATTCCAAATACAGTTTTATACCACGTATCTAATATATTAGAATTGTGTTAATTTTAAAAAATAGAAAAACTTTTTATTACTAAAAAACAATCTCCAATTACTTCAATTATTTAATTCTTCGAAAACAATGGAATTATATTTTTAATTCTGTATTTGTTGAAGTAATTATTACAAATATAAAGTAACAAAAATATATTTAAACAAAACAAAAATTTGGTTTTAACAATTTAACTTCAGTTCAAAGAAAACTAAACTTTCAGCTAAATTTACGCTTTACAAAATATTAATTTTTATTTTATTAAGGTGCCAAAATTACAAAAAAATGCTCTTGTGTATTTACAGTACAAATTTTTATCATATTTTTAATTTATTTAATTTAAAACATATGCTCTCAACCTCAAATTATATAGTGGCTTGCCCCCTGTACATCATACTTTTCCTTTAACAACAGAGTCGTGCCGGTCATCCATTAACTGTTTTCAAGGGAAACGTTTGAATTGAAAAAGTACTGTTCTTTAACGACATTTTATTTAATTTATTTTGATGAGGGCAATACATTTTAAATGAAAATGACACAAACAAAACTTCAAATAATGCGGAATTGACTTTTTAAAATCGTAATCAAATCCCCCCATTACAAACGTTTATTTTACTCTTGTATTTTAATTTCAGTTTGCAAGGATATTGTTTCGAGTCTATCTCGATTTCGATGGTGATATTAAACAGATATGAAACAGTCAACACACAATGTTTCACACTTTAATCGTTTCAATTAAAATAATTACAATTAAGAACGTATTAATTAGACGTAATAATTAAATTAAATAATTAAACGTATTAATTAAAACTACTACAAACTTTTACTTTATTTCCGATGGTTAACGTTGAGGAGTCATCCGAGACGTTATAGGATATACAGGAACGTTATCTTTCAATAATTTCATAATGGAAAAAAGACCCAATCTATTAAGTTTCATATCTCTGATTTAAGAGTAATTCCAAATATTTTCGTATCAGCGACTTATATAAATAGCGTGCACAACTCTTAATTTTGTTACAAGTTGTATAACTGTAATGGAGAAAACGAAGATCTTGCTGTTGGTCTGTCTGATTTATGTCACTGGTAAGTTTGTAAGACGAAATATCCGATAGACGTAAAACAATACATGGACTCTTGCATGCCTCATTCGTAGAATTTTCTTCTGTAACGAGTCAACAGATGTGTACTCCGGCCGAAATTAGAACAGAGTGCCGTGAAGATTGCATAGTGCGTAGAAACCGCTTGTGTGTAAAAATTCCACCTTGCCTCTGTCCCAATCTTCAACATACTGGAGGTGAACACATGGGAGGACGGTAAATAAACATTTTGGAATTCCTCGCTTTAACAATTTTTTATTCGGATTCGCCTTCCAATTGTTATACTCTGCAGTCGAGTTCTTTTTTGTACTGTATTTTAATTTAAGATTTACTTTATTGTTTTGTTTCTGTAATTTTGTGTAAACATATTCCTTGCCGAAGGGCATGATCGAATGCAATAATTATCTTTAAATAAATAAATGAAATTTCCTATTCAAAGCTGTTGTAAATCTCAAATTTCGTAAGTACATTACATTATTTAAATCTCCATTTTAATTACAATTTAGTAAACGAAGGGGTCCGATATTCTCCGGAGTCTGGCTGCTGCAGTACAGACTAGTTCCGTTTAATTTGAATGCGGCCAAAAAAATTATTAATAAACACGATATTTTATTATCGTCGAACACACTAAACATGGTAATTATAATTTCTCGTCATCCGGATTGTGGTAAAGAGCAATTATTTATGATGATACCGTCACAATGCAAAGCTGCAACTTTTTTAAATCTTGTTTCACAATGCTTTAAATTTTAGTAGTGTCTTGCCCCGAACAACATACTGTTCCTGTTAACAAGAGTCGTACCTGTCACCCATCTAACACCATCCTGCAAAAAATTTTTGAATTAAAATAACTTGACTTCCGGTCCAAACCAGAAGTTCGTACACAGTTAATAGTGCTTCTGGCTCCTAAGCTTTGAATATCTGGTCTCGACTTTCATGCATCTAACTCAGGTCTCGAGATTAAGGAAGGACAGAAGTAAGATGGAGATTGCAAAGTGCAATCCAATAATCTATTGCAAAACAAATAATCTATTTTTCGTGTCATTTTATCGAGCGTATAAATCCTGTGTATCGGTCTGGCCTACAATACTAGAAGGGGTGTACGGCACCTCTGGATTTTTTACATTTAAGTTATACCGATGCTTGTGGCAAACATCATTTCTACAATAACTTAACCTTCGCATTAAAATTTGAAACGGGACATTCACCCAAATATTTTCTTATGAGCATTTATATGCTATTTCAAACTCAACGATACATTATTCGTCTGTTATTTCAGAAATAATTCGGATGTTTTAGTACAACAGACTTGATAAATACATCCAGATAAAGTAGCATATTGGCAGTGTCGTGTTAAAACCGATATGAAAAAAAATGAAGTTCTTCGATTTTCTCTGTCTGATCTACATCGTGCATAGATCACGTTATTAGATACAAACGTTCGCTTCATTCAAAATAATGTAACGTTCCTACTGTTTACTCGTAGTGTTTCCTCGGAAATCGGTTTAAAATTGTGTACTCCCGAAGAACTTGAAAAATTTGTAACGTGTAATAATTAAAGAACGTTATCGCATAAAGGATCCTCCTTGCACCTGTCCCGATTCTGCTAGAGGTGGGAGAGACAAGCCGGAAAGCATAGAAAACCAACAGACTTCTGATGAAATTTCAAGTTTATAAAGTCATGCTCAGAATAAAGCTTTTTATTAGTGTGCTTTCACACTGCTATACAGGTACGTAAAATGTGTGAAATTAATATGCAAATAAATGAATGCAAATACTGCTATCAGTGCGCTAACTCGGCAGGTGTAACAACCAAAGGTGAACAAAGCTCGGGACGAATGGAAGTTCGAAATGGTCGTATCAAAATATAATTAGTATTACATTTTTTTATCGAATTTTAAATTTTTTCGCTGTGCAGGTCGATTCCATAGAGGCTTTGGTTAAAGTTAGAAAATCTTTGGCCCCTTCCTGTGTTTCCCCTAAAGCAGGAAGGGGCCAAAAATAAAATTTTGTACAGGGCATGCGATAAACTAGATAAGGTACTGTCGTCGATTTGGCGTTTTCCCCGTAAAATTTCTTAAAATAAATTAATCTAACTTGCTTTACTTTTATATCAATCTTTCTTTTATTTGTATTCTTACATTGCTTCTTACACCATACTAAGAAAGTCACTTATAAAACATGGCATGGTCTCAACAAAACATTCAAAACAACATTTTTCAGGTAACGTGAGACACATGATGTTCAGAAATTCACTCACCGTGTGCAAATTTAATGTTATAAATCCATTTCGCGGTAGAAGCAAAAGGCAATTGATACGGACATCTTTGGAGTAATATTTTTGTCTAAGTGGAAAGAGGTTGTATTCAGCCCCTATCCGGAAATTGCTATTTACAATTGTCGTAGAATCGAATTAAAGTACACAGAATTTTTCCCACACCAAAGTATTTGTTTAACGAATGAAATCGTTTGATTTACAACGAAAATACACCGTACAATTTTCCGGAAATATTTGATATTTCCAAATATAAGAATAATTTCTTTTTACGCCAGTCATACTCTGGCAATGCATTTTAATTGTAATAATATAAAACTGCAAGAAATTATTATAATTCAATCCCAATTTCGACTATAATATTTGCAACTAATCATTGTTTTGACGATCGTTTCTGTATTATTATTTTATGTATTTAATAATAAAGTTATCGTCAAATGTAATGGATAAGATGGTCCAAAAAAGAGTCCATTTGTTCTTCGGTACAAACGCATTCTTGCATAACTGTGTTTAGGAAGAACGATTCTTTCCCTCGATCGGGAAGATGGCCGCTACATTTAAAATTTAAATTTACATTGTCTTCATTTCTTGTTTAAGTAAAAATCGTCGGCTTTCTCGACGAGATTTTCTTTCTATTTAAATAAATATTAAAAATACGTAACTTTTCAGCAGATTTTCACTACTCGCAATTGAAATTTCTGGTCCTATATCCAAATTCGGATAAAATTACAATTTTCTCGGTAAATTTGTTATAAAAGGACCGAGTACTCCTGTTACGTTATGTAGGATCTACGTAGATGTGCAACTTCTGCCAAGTTCTTAATCGAATTACCGGTATTCACTGAACATCAATCAAGTACCTGTGTAATGATTTAAATATTGCCAATACGCATTACTAAACATGAATTTTTGCAAATGTGTACAGTACAACTGGGTAGGGTCGATGTAGTGACCGAGCCGGAATTTTGAAATTCCATCTAAAGGCCCAGATATTTGGGGTCAAAGTTCGTGGAAAGTCTATGGGTGGATGGCCGGTTGTAAGCCGGTGGGGCGCTACGTGTAAATCGAGTTTCCAATTGCTGTTAATTTATATTGATCTCTGCGGCATTTTTTTAAATTTTAGATTTAGATAAATTTTAAGCTTTTTCCAGGAAGCTTTTTAAGCCTTAAAAAGTTTTTTTCTTTTTGTTTTGACAGTTGGTAGACAGCCAGCCACAAGTGTGAATGTTTTAACGTTTCTTGACGTTTTTACCGGTTACGAAGTTGGACTTTTATTCCTTTGTTTTAGCTTTATTTCTTCTCGGTACCGCTTTTGCGTAACCAGGTACAATGCAGAGGTCACAGACTTTGTCACACAATTATTTACAATAGATGTACAAAAATACAAAACTAAAAGATAAGTAACGTATGCTGCTTACAAAAGATGAACATAGATATAGAACTAAAAAAATTACTACATTTGAGAGTAGAACACTCGAGTTTACAAACCCAAGTTAACAGTATATACATTTTACAGAGTGGAAATAAAATAAGAGAACTTCTAGATGATAAAAGTAAACAATTATATGTCACGGCAAATATACGAGTATTGTTTATGCAGAGGAATGAAACAGAGCTGTCGTATTGTAGTTCTTATGTTATACAGCGTAATAAGTTTTAGTAAATATTAAATTTTATCTTCGTTTCTGAGAATATGGTGTAACTCTCAGGGCCAGGAAGAATTACTCATAACGAGTAACGTTCGAAGAGTCACTCTAATATCTGTCAACATAGAGCAGTGTAAGATGTAGTGCCGGACAACATCGAGACACTCGCAGACCGGGCATAAAAAGGTGTTCCTCTTTCGGAACCTATATAAATAGGAATTAAACCGGCTATGTTCAGAAACAAACTGCACAATTCGATGCGTGGGTCTAAACCAGCTCCTCTGTAAATGCTCCTTGATAAATTTTCGAGTCATCTTGCCACGGTCTTCAGACTCCCATCCTTGTCGCTACTCGTTTATCTTTACTTACCAGATGTGTTGCTTCACAGTCCTTGTAGGAAGGATCTCATAAACAAACGGGCTACTGGCAGCAACGGCAACCTCTCTTGAAACAGTGTCAGTCTTTTCGTTTTCATGGATGCTCTGATGTCCTTCAATCGAGGAAGTAATAGTTTCGAGAGGAAATAACGGTATCCAAAGTCTTCCTGCCAAGAAAACTCAAGCTGCTCCCGTTTCGAATAGCCCAGACAGCGTAGGAGCTGTTTAAGGTCTTTGGCGATTCCTCTACACCACAGAATGGCTCTGTGAATAGCAAAAAGCTACGCTTAATACACAGTGGAGTCCGGATGGTAGAGAGCCAAAGAACGAGATCACTTTCTACGCTTTCTTCAGTCTTGGAAACATCGGTATATATCCCATAGTCGGTAAGATTAAGGCTCACAGGGGGAATGGCAGATCGAGCAGCAGGATGAGGAAGGTTGGTGAAGGGCACCATTCACTCATAATAGGCATATGACGAAAACACTGTTCCAATACTAATATCATTTTCTCTGATGAAGAATCTGGCGGCGGTATATTTCAAGTAAGGATCAAGCGAGACTAGGGTTTCTCATTTTCCGGTCTTTTGCTTGTCCCGGGATTCCGGGATAAAAGTGAACTGTTTCCCGGGATCCCGGGAAATCCCGGGACAAAATGAATTATTTTTAAGATATACAAAATATCATTAAATCAAATAATATAATTAATTTTCGTTTTTTAAAGTAATTTAATACGTTCTGCAACCTCCAAAATCATATTAATAATGCTGTGTAAGATATATATTAAAAATTACCTTTGATTACGTAGAAATTTTCACAAATAGAAAAAATTTATTAAAGTTTGCTGGAAACTGCATACAACAACAAAAAAATGACTTTGAATTGAGTTGAAAATTTAAAGAAAAATGAATTTAGATCAAACTTCTAAGTTATAAGGTAATTTTCGTTATTAAACATAATACAAGATATTATTGTAAATTTTTATAAGATATTAAAAAAGCAAAGATGGTCAATACTCCGATCACTCAATCTTATTCTTATTTTAGTAATGAAAAGTCTTGCTACCGAAAATATCTTATCCGATTCAATTGATGTGATTGGAATCGGGTTTAATGCAGTTAAGAGAAGACAAATATTATGTGTTTTTCACCTGTATCCTGAAAGATTTCTAGTTTCTTTTCGAGATTGTAGTTTTTCTTTTGTTCTCTAGTATTCTTGATTTGTTTACCTCGACTGCTTTAATAGAAACATCATAGCCCAATAATTCGGCAGTTCGTTTGTCTTTAATAATCAGGATTATGAAGAAAAACTTTATACTTGCAGACTTCGTACTCGTTTGTATCCTTGTCCAATTTGCACAACCTGGCGTTTCGCAGTCATTGAATCTACTGGGCATGGTTAAAAATTAAGACAGCATAAGCACACTTATTCCAGATATTACTAGTAAAGAATTTTGAGTGTCCTCCCACAAATAAGCTACGTTTTGATTATTGACCATTTGTGACGTGCCATAACAGCAAAAATTAAAAAAACTAATAAGTAGGTTTAAAATTAATAAATACAAATTTATTCTGACAGTTTATGAGTTAACTATACTTTCTATTTGCAAAATTTCCTCAACCTTAACATAAAATAAGAAAAAAGTAAATTTTTAAGAAATTTGCGGGATTTCCCGGGATAAGAAAAATTTCCCGAGTTAAAAAAATAACCGGGATCCCGGGATCCCGTTTGAGAAACCCTAAGCGAGACTTTTCTCGCTATAACCGGTGCTGCAGGATTAGAAATTCAGGACTAGGCTTTAGTGATCCTTATAAAAGATAAAAGCTTTTCTCTGTTCTGATTGAAACCTCCTGAAGGTCAAGACGTTAGATCCGTAGTCCTTAGTAAACTTGAGGATTTTAAACCGCTTTACACAAAACATTAGAAGAGTGTCTCCCACCGCATATGCATTTTCGTGTAAAGCCAAAACATGAGAACTATGCCTCAAAGCTCCGTTCGTTTTTCTAGAAAATACTTAATAATTACCTCCGTCACTACGGTATTTGGTAAGCAATTTCTTGTTGTTTAAATGGAGCGGATGAGTGGACGAAATGAAAATTATACATACTCATCAACAACTTAACATTGACTTTACTAATTATACGTCGTCACCACTTGCTATATAAAATGGTGTGCCGTGTGAAAATCAGGCTGCTCGCAACACAATGAAGGCACTGCTTTTGATTTTCCTAATTTCTATTAGTGGTAAGTAAAGTTGTAATATTGTCGTTTGTAATCTTAACGAAAAGATTCTTGAAAGTATTTTCAAGAATAATTATCTTCTAAAGTGCATTTGATAAAATAGAAAGATATTTATCAATAATTAAAATTTATATTTTGCTTAGATGACACCGAGCAAACTCTCAGTCTGAACTTTCTTCTCTTTGTTTTTTTATTTACATATTTTTTCATTCTCTTCTATATTCACTTCCTCGTCACAACTTCATCGTCTTACTGATGTTCTTCCCAACTTCTATTTTCTTTTGTGTTAATCTCTAAGATGTTTTGTAGTATTACTACAAAACACTAATTTTCACTAATCTTATTTTATTATTATTATCTTTTAGTACAGTTAAGAGATTATTTAATTGTGCAGAAGAGCTGCTGTGTAAAAAATTACCCCTTTAAAAATTCTCTCGGCACAAGATCTTATACTCGTTACGTTCGAGACCTTTCATTCCAGGATTATCAAAATTTGTGTGATGGACGATATTCATTCTGGTCTATCAAATTCTTCCTACATTTAAATTAATTTTTTATAGTATTTATGTTCAATTTCTGCTTGTCGCAGTCAAGCCGAGATTCGTGTAAGATCAGGAATAAGTTCTGACCTTCTAACATGATCGGCAATGTCTCTTATGGCTTTATTATCTCATCTTATTCGACAATATGGCCGTCGTTGTAAGTACTGTACATCCAAACTATCAAGTATTGAGCACAGTAAGGATTTATTATAATTACCAATATGACGATAATTACCAAATTATAATTATTATTATAATTAATTATTATAATTTGACATATAATTACCAAAATGCTTAGAACAGAAAAGTGTCAGTAAGTCTTTCGTCATCACTGGAATATCTCAGCTAAGAACGTACTTCTTACATCAGAAATAATATTTATATTTAATTCTGTAGGAAATATAATCCACAAAACGGAAAATGATACGGATTTGAGAAATAATTTACATTGTATAAGATACAATTACCAATAACCAATATATATTGTAATTGTAATATATATACAATATATATTTGGTTATTGGTATATATATATATATATTCCAAATATTTCTGATCAGAAACAGAATAGACACAATGAAGGTGCCGCTTTTAATTTTCTTGTTTTGTGTTTGTGGTAAGTTATTTCTACGTATGTTTAATTAATATTTGTAGCCTAAATGAAGAGAAGTTTTGTTGTATTTCAGATTTCTGCACGATAGTTGCAAGTCGTAGTCTCCCTAATGTGTCAACAAGGCTACCTTTCCTGCCATGTACCATGTCTCAAAGACGTGACCTGTGCCATACCGAGTGCGACTTTCACAAATGGAGAATATGTTATAGAGCTAACCCTCCCTGTCTTTGTTTAAATTAAAAATAGCGAGAAAAATTCTCCATAACTATTTTTTCTGATGTTTTCGCTAATCCTTTCAAATTTATTTGTATTTTGCTAAGGTAATTTAATACAGCCGTTGTAAACATAAGGATATTAAACCGATAAGGTGTGTACTTGTTTTAAGAGCAAGCTTCTTTCGTTTATCGGACGATGTTTATGTTAATTTAAAACGAATTATCGAATAAAGCATTTTTATATGTGAAATATATTTTTTAATACTATATATCAAACGAATTATTTTACTGTGTCGATTTATAAACAGATGCCTTCGACGTTAATGTTAAAAAAATTGAATATAATTTTATACGTAACTATTCTTGTCTTGTATCAGTATGTTGGGCATGAGCTTCTAAGCTATGACGCCCCGTAATAAAGTGTGGCGGAATCTTTATGTGACGCAGTAGTTATATGTGGTATTGGACACAAACACCAAATTGGGTAATCCAATTTGGTGTTTTGATTTTCCTAATAGAAATTAGGAAAATCAGAAGCAGTGCCTTCATTGTGTTGCGAGCAGCCTGATTTTCACACGGCATTCGATTTTATATAGCAAACGGTGACGACGTCTAATTAGTAAAGCCAAAATAAAGTGAACTCGACAATGTTAAGTTGTTATAATCATACGTACGTGTACAATTTTTTTGTTTACTAATCTCCTTCATCCAAACAACAAGAAATTGCATAAAAATGGTGACGAAGAAAATTATTAAGTTTTTTTTGTGTAAAAACGAACTGATCTTTACGACATAATTCTCGTGTTTTGGCTTAACATGAAACGCAAATGCGGGGACACGCTTCTACTCTTTTAAAGTAGTTTAAAAAGGAGGTTTATCAATTACTGTGGGTTCAGCGTTGTAAACGGTAAAACGTCAAGAAACGCTAAAACACCCACATTTGTAATTGGCTGCTTAATAACTGTTAAACTGCCGAAACAAAGAAATGGCTTAAAAAATTTAAACGGCTGCATGGAAAAAGGGCTTAAATCTCATTTAAATTTAAAATGTCGCAGAGATTAATGCAATCGGAAACTCGATTCACACGTAGTGCCCCTCCGACTTACGATTGATCATCCATCCATAGACTTTTAACGAACTTTTGAGTCCATAGATGGAATTTAAAAATTCCGGTTCAGTCACTACATCGGCTTTACCCAGTTTTATATACAGTCGAGTCCTCATAAGTCGACACCCGGATAACTCGATACCACCGGTTAAGTAGTCAGTTTCTGTGGTCCCGGCCGACTTACATAGGCATTAATGTTAAAAAACTCCGGTTTACTCGACACCGTTTAACTCGTCACCACTAGATAAGTCGCATACTTTTGCTGTCCCACACTCCGATAAGTCGTCACCCCTCCTAAAAAAATGAATATAATATATATATATATATATATGTATACGTACAGTAGAGAGACGAAAATCGAAATCAATTGGGGACTGGGGTTGTTCCGATTAGTCATTTGTTCCGATTGCCCATTATGTACGAAAAAATACATTAACCTCTTAACAGTGGAACAGTCGGACGCGGCGCTACCAGTTAGTTGTGGAGATAAATCGTGGGAAATTTTTTAAAGAATTTTCCCACGCGTTTTTCTCGTTTCCGTTTAGGAAAAAAAATTTTAAACAGTTACGTCTTGTAAAGAAAAAATCGTTCTTTATTGTCACATAATTTTTTTATATATGAATTTTTTTCGCGGTAATTTTTTGCTAAAATTTTTTTTTTCAAATTTATATTAAATTCTTTTTTGATTTTCCATCCAATACGATTTTTTCAAAACTTTTGAATTTATTTTCAATTTTATATAATTTTTTAAAGTTTTAGGCATTTAAGTCATGACGAGTTTTTCCAACCTGCGAATCAAATTCAAGAAAATGTAATTGACAGTTAACGAATTTCATCCACAACAATAGATGACGTAAAGGTTGTCACGTTTACAACTACGACGCCTGGCGACCTTTCCCCTCCAGACTGAAATGTGGGTGAAGGTCGTCTCGTGTTCTACTTTCTGTAGAAGTGACGTAATCATTGTAAATAAAAGAAAATTTCAGTATATCTTTTATTTAAAATTTTAAAATTTGTTGTTCAAATTTACACCGAAATATTAAAGCGGATTAAAATATTAGCATTTTGTAAATAAACTTAATTTACATATAATAAATTTAAATAAATTAAACTTTAAGAAACAACAAAACAATAAAAAAATGTAGAAATATTTTTATATTCATCTTCACATTTATAACATATGTTATCGTCATTGACCGATATTTAATTTTAAAAACAATTTTCACCATTGGCATGCATCAGAAAAAAAAGCACAACTTCCCTAAAACACACTTCACTGAGAGGGTCCGCTTCACTCTGAAAAAGCCGACAGTTTTATGTCCTACTTTCTCTAACATAGTAAAACAAAGCAAGTTACAGTACAACAATACACATAAACACAAATAAATTAGTAGCCCAATAATACATACTTTCATTTATATCCATGTTATATCCAAAAGCCAGTTCTCCCAAATTGTCGAAAATAAATTATTTTCAACTTTTCTTTCTGTAAAGTAGCATATTCTGAAAAACAAGTTCTATATTCAGAGTAAAATTTCCACCTTTTATCCGTTAAAAACAACGCAAAATGTATGAATCCACGTAATAAAAATTTATCGCAGTAAACTTCGAAAACACAAGAAACACAGAAAAATCAAACCGCACACTATAAAAATCTGGCGCCAATTAATTCATATAGTGATGCTCCTTGAAAAATTTTATCACATGACGAAAAGTTTTAGAATAAATGCTAAAAGTTTTAAAAAATTCTTTCGTGAAACCCGATAAATTTAATTAATACACAATAACTAAATCTGTTTAATAAAGATTAATAATTTACCGCTATAATTATGCAAATTAGATATAAAAAAGATCACTGCGCAAATTCTCCCGCCAACTATACGTCATGGGAAAACTTACGATGTCAAATGGATTGAAGCTTTCCCACTAAACACTGAAAATTTTATATAATTATTTAATTAATCCAGTCAAATTTAAATAATATAAAATGTCTAGATCTGTTTAATAAAGATTAGTAATGTACTATCACTAATATGCAAATTAGATATGACAAAGATCAATGTGGGAAAATTCCCGCCAAGACAAAAATAGCTTTCGGTCACATGATCACCAAGAAATACGAAGAAATATGACTAAAGTTTAATATTTGTGTACATATTAATAAATTTTAACTAATATCATCGTTTAAAATTTAATGTTTCTGTAAAAATGAGTAAACTGTAACAAATTTCATCAAAGACAACAGAATAATTTTCAGCTTATAAAAACTCTACAATAAATGATTATTTCTTCGAAATACGTCGATATGCACGAATAAATAATAGATATGTAATAATGCTTTTATCCAGTTTAAGTGGATATTGTAAAAATTAAGCTATTTAATTTGTTTGACCTTTATAATTTAGTTTCCGAATATTTTACTGTGAAATTCCATTTACTAAATAGAAACAAAGACAAGCTTGTCTTTGTTTCTATTTAGTAAATGGAATTTCACAGTAAAATATTCGGAAACTAAATTATAAAGGCCAAACAAATTAAATAGCTTAATTTTTACAATATCCACTTAAACTGGATAAAAGCATTATTACATATCTATTATTTATTCGTGCATATCGACGTATTTCGAAGAAATAATCATTTATTGTAGAGTTTTTATAAGCTGAAAATTATTCTGTTGTCTTTGATGAAATTTGTTACAGTTTACTCATTTTTACAGAAACATTAAATTTTAAACGATGATATTAGTTAAAATTTATTAATATGTACACAAATATTAAACTTTAGACATATTTCTTCGTATTTCTTGGTGATCATGTGACCGAAAGCTATTTTTGTCTTGGCGGGAATTTTCCCACATTGATCTTTGTCATATCTAATTTGCATATTAGTGATAGTACATTACTAATCTTTATTAAACAGATCTAGACATTTTATATTATTTAAATTTGACTGGATTAATTAAATAATTATATAAAATTTTCAGTGTTTAGTGGGAAAGCTTCAATCCATTTGACATCGTAAGTTTTCCCATGACGTATAGTTGGCAGGAGAATTTGCGCAGTGATCTTTTTTATATCTAATTTGCATAATTATAGCGGTAAATTATTAATCTTTATTAAACAGATTTAGTTATTGTGTATTAATTAAATTCATCGGGTTTCACGAAAGAATTTTTTAAAACTTTCAGCATTTATTCTAAAACTTTTCGTCATGTGATAAATTTTTCAAGGAGCATCACTATATGAATCAATTGGCGGGAAATATTTATAGAGTGCGGTTTGGTTTTTCTGTGTTTCTCGTTTTTTCGAAGTTCACTGCGATAAATTTTTATTACGTGGATTCATACATTTTGCGTTGTTTTTAACGGATAAAAGGTGGAAATTTTACTCTGAATATAGAACTTGTTTTTCAGAATATGCTACTTTACAGAAAGAAAAGTTAAAAATAATTCATTTTCGACAATTAGCGAGAACTGATCTTTGTTTGGATATAAATGAAGGCATGTATTATAGGTGTACTAATTTGCGGCCGGATGGCCGAGCGGTTAAGGTGGCAGCCTACTGCTCTGGGGGACCCGGGATCGAATCCGAACGGGTCGAAAAATCCCCAGGAATTTTTGGGTGGCGGTCCGTTCGGATATGTCGGGCCCCGTCCCTCACCACTCAGTCGCCCCATTGTGGGCCTGGCCGAACCCATAATGGGCCTACTAAAACAGGCCCTCTTAGTGCTCGCAGGGCGGAAAGAGTTTTTTTTTAAAAAAAAAGGTGTACTAATTTATTTGTGCATATAATTATCTAGTTCTAATTTCGAAACATTTATGGTTTTTAGCGTTTATAAGCGTGTTATTTAGACATGTCTACCAATTTAGTGCTAAAACCTAGAACTACGTCAAAGAAGAATACCAGTGGCGTGCCGTCATTAGAAGCGATGGAAGCGCCGATTCCAATTTTCAATGACCTTCCCTTGTATTTTATAAAATATAAATTTTCATATTTTGCATTTTCATATTTTAGTACTTTGCATTAATTAAAATTAATATTTTATTATAACTGCATTATGTGTCTTTTACAAATTTTTATACTACATGTGAAAAAAACGATAAGATTGCTATCGTATATTCGAATGATTCGGTGGCGGAAGGAGTGTCGAAACCGGGTCAGTTTCCAATCAGCCAGATTATATAGGCATTGTCACATGCGGTTTACAGAGCACTAACCTCACCCGATTTAGCTGGTAAAAGCGACACACGCATAAAGAGTCCTACTTTATATCCCGGAGCGGTTGTAGGCTGTTAGCCGCCTGCTAGATATTCGGCCACCCTCGCCCGATTATGTGAATCATGAGCAGACTAGATCAACGGCGGACAACCCCGGCCTGCGGGCCAGCTACGGCTGGCGAAAAGTTTCTATCCAGCCCGCGAGATCTTTAATAGATTATTAAATTGGAAAAATAACTAATTAATAGTTATTTTTCCAACTCTTTGTAGTTTTCGAAAACGATAAGAGAAATAAATGTAGTAATTAACTTTTTATTTATTTATTTCATATTTGCAGACTAAAAAAATTACAAGTCACAAGAAGGCGTCAATTAACTACTACCGCCCGCGGAAAAAACGTAAAATTTATTCTGGCCCATGTTATAAAAAAGTTTGCCCACCCTAGACTAGATTTGTAACTTAACCCAACTGATAGGAGTTTACTGGCATGTTTTTATGATAGTTTTGTACAGTTGACAGTAGTTTAAAAAAAATCCATTAAAATATTTGATACATTTATCCCGCGTTTATTCTGCTCTCCCATCTTATATTACTTACAAAATTCAATGTTAAACCGGTGATATTACGATTTAGTATGTCCCATCTGTAAGGGGATGCAGAAAAAAACGTGTACAATTCTAATACAGTGTTAAAAAATTAACTGTTACTTTGGCTGCATCATTTACAACCAAATTTAATGAATGAGACGTACAATGGTACAAAAAAAGCTCTAGAATTTATTTTCCTTAAATTTACGATTTATATATCCGTTGTCATAAAAATTTCTTTTCACTTCATTCCCAAGACTAGAGATATCCAAGTACAAAGTAACTAGTTTCGACTTATTTCTATTTAAGAAGTAGTTAAATAATTAAGCGATTAGGGAATTAGAAACATAAATAAAACCCCGATGAAAAAGCCGAAATTTTACTTAAACAGAAGCTTAACCGAACCAATCTTTTGCCGAGTACAATGGGGTTTAATCTCTTCGTAATATTAGATGTAATAAAGACAGAAATTTCTTCAGTTCAACAAGAGTGACCGAAAAGTTGTAAATTTTGGAAATTTCCGTGAACACTCGATACTAAAACGAATTAGTTAGAAAACGAACGACGGACAATCTGTTAAGTTTAACATACTTAGATTTTTACAGCTGTGGTAAGAAACGTTTAAAATCTACAACAACCTCGTCGCGTCCTTTGATATATACAAGTGACGCGACAAAACAGGCATTTGACATTGACCGGTATCGGCACCCTCGGAATTTGGCACGGACACTCCTACCTGGACCGTCTCTGATTTCATTCATTAGCCACTTGTAGGGAGCTACAGTATTTCACTAAGTGGATTGTTTTAAGATTTAAAAAGTAAAGAATATTTTGTTATTTTTATGTACGTTTCTTCACAAAGTTATATTTAATTATAAGTTTCTTTAAAAGTATATTCATACAATTGAAGAATTTTTTGTACTAGGTATGTATATTCGTCACACATTTTGTTTTACCAGAAAAGTTTTTCTGATAATTTTAATTTTAGCCTTTATATCGTGGCTAGTGATTCAAAAATTTATTTTAAAAAAGTTTTGACTTAAGACCATATAGTGAAAAAGAGAACATTATTAAAAAAGAAAGACCAATGCCTAAATTAAATATAAATACGTTAACAAAAAATTTTCACATTTGACGATAAAACTTATGACGAATGACGATTCTTTCGTAAAATTGAAGCAATTTGGAAATCAAAGGGGAATAGAATTTAACATTGGTAGACAATATAAAATAAATATTGAAAATTATAACAAGATAATTACGATTAATAGATATATCTAAATTAATAGATGTTTTATGTTTTTTCTCAAAGCGAGAATTGGCATTTAGAGGGCATAGGAAATTTATTGAATCTAATAATTATATTGAACTTTTTTATTCATAAGTACGTCAGATAATCTATTAAAATAGATTTAAAGAAGTATACGGTTTTTACTGGCTTATCGAACAAACGAATACGAACGGGTTCTGACGCTCAATTAATTCATTGCCCCTGAAAGTCGGCTTCTTACAGAAACACAGCTTTCCTATCATCAAATGTCACGGCACGCCACTGAAGAATACAAAGTTCAATTAGCAAGTAGTCCCTTTATCAGCAAATTAATTTGTTGGTAGATTTTTTTACATTTTAAGTGTAATTAGATGAAACTAAATGGATATGAATATAGAAAGTAGAATATAACAAGATTAATAGATAAAACTATTATTACGTATTACTCGATCGAAAATGTTCGAAAAATTTATACTTGAAGAATTTTGTTTTGATAATTATGGCCTAGTGTTTATATCGAAAATATTTTTCAGTTATATTTGTAATTACAGTTACAAATTATGTAAAATTCAGCTTGATATAATAATATATCATTCGAATAGTAATGGCGCTTAAATATTTATAGGATTAATTGAAGTTTTCGAATTTTGTTTGAGGAAACTGAGGAAGGCAAGAGTATCGACAGTTGTATAATGAACTGAATTTAAGTAAATTAGGTGACTTTGTATGTTTCGATGTAGTTTTTTATAATATTACGATATACGAACTTTCGATTTTGTAAATTGTATTATACTAAAAAATAAAGTTTTTCGTTATTCTCCTACTTAATGATGTATTTGTAATGTTTCTGAAAACTAAATAATACTTATTAAATTGAAATCCAAGCTGTACAAAGTACTATGAATATTAGAGAAGACCGTTTTACTATAAATTACTACGTCTTACTCTAATGTTGATTTTACAAAAAGTAGGTCAGACAAGGACCGTTAGACTAATGACGTAGGCTGTTTACATTTTCGGGTTGTATCGGTGCTCTCGCAATAGCGTCATTTACAGAAGTCACACCTACTTTTTTCTGACGCGAGCCAATTAGGAATATTGATTTTTTTAACCAATCAGATGACGGCGGGAAATTTAAATTCGATTAATGTCGATAGATAGCCGTCTAAAATTTCATATTTATTTTAATTTTCTCTCTTTTATTGTAATTTCTCGAGAACTAAAGAATATTCCAAAACAAAGTTGGAGAACCCAACTACTCGTGAAAATTCTACGACTTCACGAAATAGTCCAGGTATTTTATAAGAATTTTTTAACGACTATAGTTGTCCCTCACCACTGCCACTCGATCGCCTTGGACGACTATTTACGTCCCTCACTGTTAAGAGGTTAAATTAATAAACACAAGGTTTTATTATCCTCAAACACACCGAACATGGTACAGGTATACCTCGTCTCACGTCGGAAATTGGTTCCAGGAGAGGCGACGTAAGTCGAATTTATTTGTGTAGTTACGACGTAAGTCGTAGTTTCCACTTACGTCGTAACTAAACGCCAATAATGGAGGAAACGCCAATAATGAGCACTTAAAGACCGCTAAATAAGACGACAACACAGAAACACAGATGTTTTCATGTTTTGTTCTCTAGAATTTATGACGATTATATTAACATTTACTGTAAATGTACATATTTTAATATGATTTTATATGCTTTTAACGCTTTTCTAGTGATATTACGACTTCAGTGTTTGTGGCGGCCGGATTTAAAGTCGAATAAACTGACTTAAACTTAATTTTTATTTTTCCATATACTTTTTTGACAAACGACGTATAATCGGGAACCACGTAATCGAGAGCGACGTAACTCGAGGTATATCTGTAATTATAACTTTCTGTCGGATTGTGCTAACGAGCAATTGTTTATGGTGACACCGTCACAATTACTATTTTCTGTGTAATTTGTTGTAAAAAGAACAGAGTACTCCTATAACGTTACGTAGGACCTACGTAGATTTACAACTTTTATCAAGTTTTTAATTAAATTATACACTAAACAACAATCAAGTATCTGTGTAATGATCTAAATATTATTAACACGCATTACTAAACATTAATTTTTGCAAATACAGTCGACTCCGCATAAGTCGACACCCAAGGGGAAGTGGAAATGTGTCGAGTTATCCGATATGACGACTAAAGCGAAGTCGGAAAAAAAACCATAAAACTACAATTAATAAAATACAGTAGTGTATTATACAGTAGTATAGGCTTACAATATATTGTGTCTTCCATTTACAATTACTCTGTAGATGAACAACTGAAAAATTCGTTGAGTGTTATTTATTTTGAGCACTTAACTGTCTCGACTTTCTTTTTCAACGATCACGAACGCCTTGAAAACATCATCTTCGCAATTGTCAATTGTTGGCAAGTAACGTCTGAAGATTCTTAATGCCTCTAGCGTGAGAAAATGCAAAATTGGATTCTGGTGTGACGTTGATGTAGATTGTATGTTTTCTTTTTGTTTATCTGTTATTATTTTATATACATAAAATGTTAAGGCATTTTTATTAATATGTACAGTAGAGAGTCGTTAATTGGAACACTGGTAATCGGAATCGCCGGTAATCGACACGATTTTCAGTTGGACTGTGTCGTGGTGAATCGAACGTTTTTGATACTAAATTTACTTCTAAAGTATAATTTTCATGTTTTTGTATTCTTCAATATATTTATTTTGTTTGTACAAAATGCAGAAATAATTTTCAACGATACGATAGCCTCGATTATTATTATAAAAATTTTCGTTAGGCTTAAAATCGACGAAAATTCAACACGAAGCGACACGCAACGGAGAAAAATTCAACACGAAGCGACACGCAACGGAGAAAAATTTGAACATCGGACAGATTAATAATTTTTACAGCAGAATTTAAAATGAACAGAACTAGTCTGTACTGCAGCAGCCAGACCTCGGAGCATATTGAAACTTTCCTTTACTGAAATTGTTATTAAAATGAAGATTAAACATAAGACAGTCTTTAGTAGCAAAATAATGTAATGTAATTACGAAATACAGTGGAATCTCGCTTAACGAACATAATTCGTTTCAGAGTTTTACTCGTAATGCGAAAGATTCATTAAGCGAAACAATTTTTCTCATGGAAATTAATGCAAAATACGACAATGCGTTCCACACCGAAGAAATGCTCAAATGTTTTATGTGTAATGTTTATTAAAAAAAACAATGTACAATATACACTGTTACTAAGCGTGAATCGTCATCATCTTTTCTTCTAGCGCGGAACGAACCATCCTGGAATGAGGATTCGATTTGCAGAAACAAAAAAAGAAAAAAAAATCACAGCTATTTAATATGAACAGAACTAGTCTGTACTGCAGCAGCCAGATCTCGGTAAAGGTTATAATTAGATATCAGAAATTAATTAATTTTACTAGAGGTAGGCAGTTATGTTTCCATCTCGTATTAAATTTAATAATTATAAATAGTTAATTTTTAATTCAGACATTTCTAAAATTTAATTTGGAATCGGTCATTAAACTTAATGACCCAAGAATTTTGTCATATCGTTTGGCGTGTTTATTATATAACGGGCTATGGTTGTTGATGTTTATAAGTAATATGTGTGAACACAAGTTTGAAAAATATGTGATTACAAGCGACACGAAGATGCTAGCGGAAGGAGTGCTAAACACAGACTGGTGGAGCAGGCCGCATGCGCACAATTCGGGACTTCCCCTCTCCTCGTCACTCGTTATGCGAAACATCGCTCGTTAAACGAGGCAAATTTTTACAATTTGTTTTGCTTGTTATGCAAAATACTTGTTGTGCAAGGTGTTCGTTAAGCGAGGTTTCGCTGTATGAGGTTTACAACAGTTTTGAACAGGAAATTTCATTTATTTATTTAATAGTAATTATTGCAGTCCGCCACGCCCTTCGGCAAGAAAAATTTAAAAAAAATTACAGAAACAAAACATTAAAGTAAAACTTAAATTAAAATACAAAAAAGATAGAACTTGACTGCGGAGTACAACAATAGGAAGACGAATGCGAACAAAAAATTCATAAAGCCAGGAATTCCAGAATTCATTTACCGTGCTCCCTTCACTAATTCTTCGTTCGAAACAAGCCTCGGACAGATGCAAGGTGGAATTCGTACACACAAGTGATTTCTGCGTATTATGCAATCATTAAAGCACTCTCCATTCCTCCTTAGTGTGTGATCAGGACACATCTGTTGACTCATTACGGAAGAAAATTCTACGAATGAGGCATGTAAGATTCGATGTATTATTTTATATAAATCGAATAATTACGTCATACAAACTTACCAGTGACGTAAATCAGACAGATCAACAGCAGGATCTTTATTTTTTCCATAACAATTACGCAAGTTACCTGGGAATCCGATAAGTTTTCGAGAAAACGAATGTGAGTAAATGTTCTGGCATGCCATTTATATAAATCTCTCATCCTATAACATGTAGCTTGATTCCGATATAATAGGCGGAGAATTTAATATGTGAAGATTTAATTGCACAGTTGAAATTACACAATGCATGCAAACAGTTGATATAGTATTGGATAGGACTAATTATTGGAAAATTACATTATTAATTAAAAATTATTACGATGAAATTTAGACTTTTATGTGTAAGAATGTTTCGTGTTATAAAACTGTTGTTCCACAAAGCTAGCATCTGTGATGTGATCTATAAATTTAAATGAGGATGTTTGTTTGTTTGTTTGTTCGCTATACACGCCAAGACTGTTCGACCAATTGCTACGAAACTCGGAAGTTTTGTTTTAATAACTTCTAACAGAGACCATGTCATATAACCATTCGAAATTATGAATTTGATTTTTATACATCGATTAATTTCTCCTTATATTCGATCGCACATAGCACTTTCCTGCGTGGAATGTAGTAGTGTTTTGCTTCTGTACATTGTAACTTTCTTGTTAGCAATAGCACCGTGCCATTTCCATTTCTCTTCCGGACTTTCATCTATCTGATTGCGTTTTTTAGATTAAGAAAGGGCAGCGACAGATATATACGACAGTGGGAGATTTTATCAAATTTCATTATAATAACTTTTCTATAAACGCAATATTTACGAAAACATACTTTCCACGTAGGTTTTGCAATATGCTATCAGATATCAAACACTTTATTATCACATAAAACGAATTATTTTAGCATTTTAAAGATTTTTTTTTAAACTAGTTATAAGAAATCTTTCAAACGTTAAGGTTAGCAACTTCGATCTCATGCAGAGCCATTAATGGCGAACTAATATTAAGTAATAGTGGTTGGCCATCCTTTCTCTCTGAAGTGGTTCAACGGCTACTTTTGGTGTAATTACCTCGAATTTTTTTTTAACACTCCCTTCTTCCTATCGGACTAGCGATATGGTAGTATTAGAATCTGAAAATTACATAATACAAGGCTATTGGCGAGCACAAATTTTGACTTAATTGGTTTCGAGGTTCCCGAGTTTAATTATTTCGTACGTTTTTAGAGAAATTTGATTGGTTGGCTAATAACCGTTTGATGTTAGGCTGTGAATGGTACAGTTTCTTAAAGTTAGTTAGTAAAAAATATATGTGAAAATATTTAAGATATATCTTCAATTGTTGCCTACTTGACCAATGGAATTGTGCCATTTCGTACCATCCATGTATCGCGGTAAACGTGACAATGATAGACTAAGATAACCAAACTTTTTATATGGTTTTCGTTTTAATGTTCGTTATATTATAGTATTTAATTTATATAACTACAAAGGTTATTTACGTAAGGGTTTATCACACCGAGTGACTAATCTAATACATTTTAAAAAATTGTTCATTCTTCCACCGAACACAATTTAAAGAATTGTTAAATGTGGCAAATTAGGTACTTGGTGTGATAAATCCTTGCCTGAGATAACTTTTGTAGTTATATAAATTAAATACTCTAATATAATATAGTAGAAGAATTAGAAGTACGAAATAATCTTAATCTTTGCTGTTGTTAGTTTTCGCCTGAGCAACGTCGGGCTCATCTGCTAGTTATTTAGAAAACAGATGTTTGTAGCTATTTTACATAATTTTACAATTAATGAAGAGACTCATTAATTAAGTAACGACTTTC
Source organism: Centruroides vittatus (assembly GCF_030686945.1). Classification (NCBI taxonomy): domain Eukaryota; kingdom Metazoa; phylum Arthropoda; class Arachnida; order Scorpiones; family Buthidae; genus Centruroides; species Centruroides vittatus. Next base: position 9,226 of record NW_027121756.1, on the reverse strand, counting down.
TTAATTGTAATACTTTTATCGAAACAATGGGAGGAAGACAGACAAAAAATAAAAACGTATCGACTAAAATGTAACTTATATAAAGGATTATAACTTTTGTGGAATTTTCGATCTGGCAGGCGAAGGTGTCGATAGATACGGAACACCAGGATCTTCGATGATAAATCTTGACTGTAGAAATATTTTATTCAATTGTTTTTCTTACTAAGACGTCTTGAAATCATCGAGAGAAAATACCTGCATATAACTTTAATGCTTACATAATAATGGTTTTAAACATACTAAAAATAATTAATAATTAATTAAAATATTTTCAAAAGACTATTCCACTGTTTTCTTCGACTGCTTCAGTTAAAGAAGTCAGAGTATTGGCTTCAGTCACTCGGAAGGTTTGTCACCACTACATTAGTATAAAGCTGTTTTGACGTTAGACAATGCAGCGAATATTCAATAATTTTAAAAGTCTTAAGAATATTTGTAAAAATATTGTTTTATTGTTATTTTATTTTCTCTGCTTTAACAGTTTGTATCTCTCCGGGATTGTTATTTTCGGGAAAGATCGTTTTTCTGAATAAAAAGCTGTAAACAACATTATCGGCGTTTAATTTGAACTAATATATTGTCATAATAACCGTAGTGTTATTGGCAAGTTCTGTATTGTAAACAGTTTAATTCTTCTCGATATGTTATATCCTTTATGAAATTACATCGAAATATCAAACGGCATAATTATACGATTGTGTTATAAATAAATTTTTGTAACAAAAGACTAATTGTAATGATATTCCGAAGTGTTTTGTGAAGCATTATTCTTCATTATTTAGTAAATATTTTTTAGTAAAACATGCACTAAAAACTCCAGTGTTAAATTGACGAGTGAAGCTATTATGTCAGAAAAATCATTTATTAAAGTGTAGAATATTTCTTGCTTATAATAAACTTTAGTGGAAAAAATTTCACACGTTTTATAAAAATTAAATTTCTTTAATATTTCTTGATACCAATTTCACAAAAAACAAGATATGATCGAAAACATATGAAAACAATATGTATATTATCCTCTGTTTTTTCCTTTTTTATCGGGAGGTTTGGGACATTGACAAGGAGGATTGGTCATGCAGAGTTTGCCTTTAGCCACTACGCATATCAGATAACATTCATTTCTAACCTGTTCGGGTGTACAAGTCGGGTACCCAATTATGGTGGAAAATCCTGCAAATAAAACAATTAGATTCGATACATTACATCGCATAATTCGTATCTTATAAACATATATTTATAAGAAGAATCTTTCGTGAAAATAGTCTTACAACATTTAATACACGCAAAAATTCTCTTGCTTCGGATTACTTTCTACGAAAGATCTTAACAGAAATGGTTAGTAAAATTGAATAACAGTTATCTGCAAGTTTTCTGAGTTAAAAAAGTAAAGAATATCGAAGCATGATTGAGAAAGAGGAAACAAACGACACTAAAATATATTTAGTGCGAGAAAACTATTATCTACTCCTAGTTCAATGGCAAATATCCGGATAGAACGGAATAAATTGGGAAGATCTAACTGTTAACTAATTATGCAAATAGAATGTTTGGAACCGAATATTAAACTGTAAAAATTTTCAAGTTAGATAAATACAGAGTTAAAGAAGTAGTATAATTCGTTGAGTACAAACGGCAGATGCTTCGGGGAAAAACCTGTTTACAGTCAAAACTATCTTGTAAGTAAATGGCATTTAACATCTCCACGACATCGAAAAAGTTCGAAAATTAAAAAAAATTGTCAGCCCTTTTGGTTTTGAGCAACAGTAAAAAGTCAAGCAAGTTCATCTATATTTCAATTGTCTACATAGACATTACTAGGACTTTACACTGGTGTTTAGATATTGACACAAGAATGAGACTTAGTTCAGAAAAAACAAATTTTCTTTATTATATCACCTATAGTAATTTTCCCTGTACACATATTACACGTGTTTCGGGCTTGCATGCCCCTCATCAGCAGTATCACTACAAAACACTAAAAACTAATAATAATAAAATAAGATTAGTGAAAATTAGTGTTTTGTAGTGATACTGCTGATGAGAGGCATGCAAGCCCGAAACACGTGTAATATGTGTACAGGGAAAATTACTATAGGTGATATAATAAAGAAAATTTGTTTTTTCTGAACTAATTCTCATTCTTGTGTCAATATCTAAACACTAGTGTAAAGTCCTAGTAATGAGTAATGTCCATGTAGACAATTAAAAATAATTTTAGAAATGAGGACTGTAAGGCAATTATAATTACTTGGTCTATATTTCTCTCACTCTTAAACTGTTCAGACCCTACATCTTAGAGATTAACACAAAAGAAAATAGAAGTTGGGAAGAACATCAGTAAGACGATGAAGTTGTGACGAGGAAGTGAATATAGAAGAGAATGAAAAAATATGTAAATAAAAAAACAAAGAGAAGAAAGTTCAGACTGAGAGTTTGCTCGGTGTCATCTAAGCAAAATATAAATTTTAATTATTGATAAATATCTTTCTATTTTATCAAATGCACTTTAGAAGATAATTATTCTTGAAAATACTTTCAAGAATCTTTTCGTTAAGATTACAAACGACAATATTACAACTTTACTTACCACTAATAGAAATTAGGAAAATCAAAAGCAGTGCCTTCATTGTGTTGCGAGCAGCCTGATTTTCACACGGCACACCATTTTATATAGCAAGTGGTGACGACGTATAATTAGTAAAGTCAATGTTAAGTTGTTGATGAGTATGTATAATTTTCATTTCGTCCACTCATCCGCTCCATTTAAACAACAAGAAATTGCTTACCAAATACCGTAGTGACGGAGGTAATTATTAAGTATTTTCTAGAAAAACGAACGGAGCTTTGAGGCATAGTTCTCATGTTTTGGCTTTACACGAAAATGCATATGCGGTGGGAGACACTCTTCTAATGTTTTGTGTAAAGCGGTTTAAAATCCTCAAGTTTACTAAGGACTACGGATCTAACGTCTTGACCTTCAGGAGGTTTCAATCAGAACAGAGAAAAGCTTTTATCTTTTATAAGGATCACTAAAGCCTAGTCCTGAATTTCTAATCCTGCAGCACCGGTTATAGCGAGAAAAGTCTCGCTTAGGGTTTCTCAAACGGGATCCCGGGATCCCGGTTATTTTTTTAACTCGGGAAATTTTTCTTATCCCGGGAAATCCCGCAAATTTCTTAAAAATTTACTTTTTTCTTATTTTATGTTAAGGTTGAGGAAATTTTGCAAATAGAAAGTATAGTTAACTCATAAACTGTCAGAATAAATTTGTATTTATTAATTTTAAACCTACTTATTAGTTTTTTTAATTTTTGCTGTTATGGCACGTCACAAATGGTCAATAATCAAAACGTAGCTTATTTGTGGGAGGACACTCAAAATTCTTTACTAGTAATATCTGGAATAAGTGTGCTTATGCTGTCTTAATTTTTAACCATGCCCAGTAGATTCAATGACTGCGAAACGCCAGGTTGTGCAAATTGGACAAGGATACAAACGAGTACGAAGTCTGCAAGTATAAAGTTTTTCTTCATAATCCTGATTATTAAAGACAAACGAACTGCCGAATTATTGGGCTATGATGTTTCTATTAAAGCAGTCGAGGTAAACAAATCAAGAATACTAGAGAACAAAAGAAAAACTACAATCTCGAAAAGAAACTAGAAATCTTTCAGGATACAGGTGAAAAACACATAATATTTGTCTTCTCTTAACTGCATTAAACCCGATTCCAATCACATCAATTGAATCGGATAAGATATTTTCGGTAGCAAGACTTTTCATTACTAAAATAAGAATAAGATTGAGTGATCGGAGTATTGACCATCTTTGCTTTTTTAATATCTTATAAAAATTTACAATAATATCTTGTATTATGTTTAATAACGAAAATTACCTTATAACTTAGAAGTTTGATCTAAATTCATTTTTCTTTAAATTTTCAACTCAATTCAAAGTCATTTTTTTGTTGTTGTATGCAGTTTCCAGCAAACTTTAATAAATTTTTTCTATTTGTGAAAATTTCTACGTAATCAAAGGTAATTTTTAATATATATCTTACACAGCATTATTAATATGATTTTGGAGGTTGCAGAACGTATTAAATTACTTTAAAAAACGAAAATTAATTATATTATTTGATTTAATGATATTTTGTATATCTTAAAAATAATTCATTTTGTCCCGGGATTTCCCGGGATCCCGGGAAACAGTTCACTTTTATCCCGGAATCCCGGGACAAGCAAAAGACCGGAAAATGAGAAACCCTAGTCTCGCTTGATCCTTACTTGAAATATACCGCCGCCAGATTCTTCATCAGAGAAAATGATATTAGTATTGGAACAGTGTTTTCGTCATATGCCTATTATGAGTGAATGGTGCCCTTCACCAACCTTCCTCATCCTGCTGCTCGATCTGCCATTCCCCCTGTGAGCCTTAATCTTACCGACTATGGGATATATACCGATGTTTCCAAGACTGAAGAAAGCGTAGAAAGTGATCTCGTTCTTTGGCTCTCTACCATCCGGACTCCACTGTGTATTAAGCGTAGCTTTTTGCTATTCACAGAGCCATTCTGTGGTGTAGAGGAATCGCCAAAGACCTTAAACAGCTCCTACGCTGTCTGGGCTATTCGAAACGGGAGCAGCTTGAGTTTTCTTGGCAGGAAGACTTTGGATACCGTTATTTCCTCTCGAAACTATTACTTCCTCGATTGAAGGACATCAGAGCATCCATGAAAACGAAAAGACTGACACTGTTTCAAGAGAGGTTGCCGTTGCTGCCAGTAGCCCGTTTGTTTATGAGATCCTTCCTACAAGGACTGTGAAGCAACACATCTGGTAAGTAAAGATAAACGAGTAGCGACAAGGATGGGAGTCTGAAGACCGTGGCAAGATGACTCGAAAATTTATCAAGGAGCATTTACAGAGGAGCTGGTTTAGACCCACGCATCGAATTGTGCAGTTTGTTTCTGAACATAGCCGGTTTAATTCCTATTTATATAGGTTCCGAAAGAGGAACACCTTTTTATGCCCGGTCTGCGAGTGTCTCGATGTTGTCCGGCACTACATCTTACACTGCTCTATGTTGACAGATATTAGAGTGACTCTTCGAACGTTACTCGTTATGAGTAATTCTTCCTGGCCCTGAGAGTTACACCATATTCTCAGAAACGAAGATAAAATTTAATATTTACTAAAACTTATTACGCTGTATAACATAAGAACTACAATACGACAGCTCTGTTTCATTCCTCTGCATAAACAATACTCGTATATTTGCCGTGACATATAATTGTTTACTTTTATCATCTAGAAGTTCTCTTATTTTATTTCCACTCTGTAAAATGTATATACTGTTAACTTGGGTTTGTAAACTCGAGTGTTCTACTCTCAAATGTAGTAATTTTTTTAGTTCTATATCTATGTTCATCTTTTGTAAGCAGCATACGTTACTTATCTTTTAGTTTTGTATTTTTGTACATCTATTGTAAATAATTGTGTGACAAAGTCTGTGACCTCTGCATTGTACCTGGTTACGCAAAAGCGGTACCGAGAAGAAATAAAGCTAAAACAAAGGAATAAAAGTCCAACTTCGTAACCGGTAAAAACGTCAAGAAACGTTAAAACATTCACACTTGTGGCTGGCTGTCTACCAACTGTCAAAACAAAAAGAAAAAAACTTTTTAAGGCTTAAAAAGCTTCCTGGAAAAAGCTTAAAATTTATCTAAATCTAAAATTTAAAAAAATGCCGCAGAGATCAATATAAATTAACAGCAATTGGAAACTCGATTTACACGTAGCGCCCCACCGGCTTACAACCGGCCATCCACCCATAGACTTTCCACGAACTTTGACCCCAAATATCTGGGCCTTTAGATGGAATTTCAAAATTCCGGCTCGGTCACTACATCGACCCTACCCAGTTGTACTGTACACATTTGCAAAAATTCATGTTTAGTAATGCGTATTGGCAATATTTAAATCATTACACAGGTACTTGATTGATGTTCAGTGAATACCGGTAATTCGATTAAGAACTTGGCAGAAGTTGCACATCTACGTAGATCCTACATAACGTAACAGGAGTACTCGGTCCTTTTATAACAAATTTACCGAGAAAATTGTAATTTTATCCGAATTTGGATATAGGACCAGAAATTTCAATTGCGAGTAGTGAAAATCTGCTGAAAAGTTACGTATTTTTAATATTTATTTAAATAGAAAGAAAATCTCGTCGAGAAAGCCGACGATTTTTACTTAAACAAGAAATGAAGACAATGTAAATTTAAATTTTAAATGTAGCGGCCATCTTCCCGATCGAGGGAAAGAATCGTTCTTCCTAAACACAGTTATGCAAGAATGCGTTTGTACCGAAGAACAAATGGACTCTTTTTTGGACCATCTTATCCATTACATTTGACGATAACTTTATTATTAAATACATAAAATAATAATACAGAAACGATCGTCAAAACAATGATTAGTTGCAAATATTATAGTCGAAATTGGGATTGAATTATAATAATTTCTTGCAGTTTTATATTATTACAATTAAAATGCATTGCCAGAGTATGACTGGCGTAAAAAGAAATTATTCTTATATTTGGAAATATCAAATATTTCCGGAAAATTGTACGGTGTATTTTCGTTGTAAATCAAACGATTTCATTCGTTAAACAAATACTTTGGTGTGGGAAAAATTCTGTGTACTTTAATTCGATTCTACGACAATTGTAAATAGCAATTTCCGGATAGGGGCTGAATACAACCTCTTTCCACTTAGACAAAAATATTACTCCAAAGATGTCCGTATCAATTGCCTTTTGCTTCTACCGCGAAATGGATTTATAACATTAAATTTGCACACGGTGAGTGAATTTCTGAACATCATGTGTCTCACGTTACCTGAAAAATGTTGTTTTGAATGTTTTGTTGAGACCATGCCATGTTTTATAAGTGACTTTCTTAGTATGGTGTAAGAAGCAATGTAAGAATACAAATAAAAGAAAGATTGATATAAAAGTAAAGCAAGTTAGATTAATTTATTTTAAGAAATTTTACGGGGAAAACGCCAAATCGACGACAGTACCTTATCTAGTTTATCGCATGCCCTGTACAAAATTTTATTTTTGGCCCCTTCCTGCTTTAGGGGAAACACAGGAAGGGGCCAAAGATTTTCTAACTTTAACCAAAGCCTCTATGGAATCGACCTGCACAGCGAAAAAATTTAAAATTCGATAAAAAAATGTAATACTAATTATATTTTGATACGACCATTTCGAACTTCCATTCGTCCCGAGCTTTGTTCACCTTTGGTTGTTACACCTGCCGAGTTAGCGCACTGATAGCAGTATTTGCATTCATTTATTTGCATATTAATTTCACACATTTTACGTACCTGTATAGCAGTGTGAAAGCACACTAATAAAAAGCTTTATTCTGAGCATGACTTTATAAACTTGAAATTTCATCAGAAGTCTGTTGGTTTTCTATGCTTTCCGGCTTGTCTCTCCCACCTCTAGCAGAATCGGGACAGGTGCAAGGAGGATCCTTTATGCGATAACGTTCTTTAATTATTACACGTTACAAATTTTTCAAGTTCTTCGGGAGTACACAATTTTAAACCGATTTCCGAGGAAACACTACGAGTAAACAGTAGGAACGTTACATTATTTTGAATGAAGCGAACGTTTGTATCTAATAACGTGATCTATGCACGATGTAGATCAGACAGAGAAAATCGAAGAACTTCATTTTTTTTCATATCGGTTTTAACACGACACTGCCAATATGCTACTTTATCTGGATGTATTTATCAAGTCTGTTGTACTAAAACATCCGAATTATTTCTGAAATAACAGACGAATAATGTATCGTTGAGTTTGAAATAGCATATAAATGCTCATAAGAAAATATTTGGGTGAATGTCCCGTTTCAAATTTTAATGCGAAGGTTAAGTTATTGTAGAAATGATGTTTGCCACAAGCATCGGTATAACTTAAATGTAAAAAATCCAGAGGTGCCGTACACCCCTTCTAGTATTGTAGGCCAGACCGATACACAGGATTTATACGCTCGATAAAATGACACGAAAAATAGATTATTTGTTTTGCAATAGATTATTGGATTGCACTTTGCAATCTCCATCTTACTTCTGTCCTTCCTTAATCTCGAGACCTGAGTTAGATGCATGAAAGTCGAGACCAGATATTCAAAGCTTAGGAGCCAGAAGCACTATTAACTGTGTACGAACTTCTGGTTTGGACCGGAAGTCAAGTTATTTTAATTCAAAAATTTTTTGCAGGATGGTGTTAGATGGGTGACAGGTACGACTCTTGTTAACAGGAACAGTATGTTGTTCGGGGCAAGACACTACTAAAATTTAAAGCATTGTGAAACAAGATTTAAAAAAGTTGCAGCTTTGCATTGTGACGGTATCATCATAAATAATTGCTCTTTACCACAATCCGGATGACGAGAAATTATAATTACCATGTTTAGTGTGTTCGACGATAATAAAATATCGTGTTTATTAATAATTTTTTTGGCCGCATTCAAATTAAACGGAACTAGTCTGTACTGCAGCAGCCAGACTCCGGAGAATATCGGACCCCTTCGTTTACTAAATTGTAATTAAAATGGAGATTTAAATAATGTAATGTACTTACGAAATTTGAGATTTACAACAGCTTTGAATAGGAAATTTCATTTATTTATTTAAAGATAATTATTGCATTCGATCATGCCCTTCGGCAAGGAATATGTTTACACAAAATTACAGAAACAAAACAATAAAGTAAATCTTAAATTAAAATACAGTACAAAAAAGAACTCGACTGCAGAGTATAACAATTGGAAGGCGAATCCGAATAAAAAATTGTTAAAGCGAGGAATTCCAAAATGTTTATTTACCGTCCTCCCATGTGTTCACCTCCAGTATGTTGAAGATTGGGACAGAGGCAAGGTGGAATTTTTACACACAAGCGGTTTCTACGCACTATGCAATCTTCACGGCACTCTGTTCTAATTTCGGCCGGAGTACACATCTGTTGACTCGTTACAGAAGAAAATTCTACGAATGAGGCATGCAAGAGTCCATGTATTGTTTTACGTCTATCGGATATTTCGTCTTACAAACTTACACTCAAACTTAAACTTTAACTCAGAAAACTTGCAGATAACTG
>NW_027121755.1:0-41551 GCF_030686945.1 Centruroides vittatus | reverse complement strand
ATATGTATAAATATATTTATCTCTTTTTATTCATTCTATGTGTAATAAGTAAACTGACATATCACGTACAATAAAATATTACGAGTTTCTTTCGTGTTTAAATAACCCCCCTGTAACAAGGATTTTTTTCCTTAGTACAATAAAGAATTAATTGATTGATTGATATTCGACAAATTTTACGTCATCAGTAATATAATCAAAAGTTAACGTAAACAGCTTTCACAAGTCAGAGGATTGTTTCATATAATGCGTTATAATTCGCGAAGATATATAAGTATGGGAACATAATTTACATGAAAATGTAGAAACCAGAATTCTCCATGTAAATTTAAATATATTAAAATAATGAAATTATTATTATAATTATTCATCAAAGTTATCGTAATAAAAAATATAGAAAATACTTTCTACTTATTAATGTGTAGTATTCAATAAGTTAAATTTTTTATTTTTGTAATGTAATAAAATATTATTTGTGTGTGTAAATAGTTAGTTTTCTGAAATCCAGATGGCGCCAATTGTAAAAGTGAAAAAGTTTTCATCGATGTAATTTCCAACATTAATATAAAAATGGTTTTGGTAATAAAATAATTAAGACTATTAAAAAGTTTATAATGTATAGTGATTATATCTACAATTCAGATTAATTTATATATTACATTTATGAAAATAAGCAATATACAAGTATATATCTACATTTGCATTGGTATTTAAAAGACATTTTAACCCATTTGTTACGCAGTATTAATTTCAGCTTCATTCTCAATTAGATGAAATTTTTGTTAGTAAAAAAGTCAAGACGTTATTTTCCCTTTTTAATTTAATGCTTTCATCAATATTTAGATTTAAAACATCAATTAAACTTATAACTAAATTTCTGTATAAAATATTAATAGAAAAAGTGAAGTATATTACAACAGAATAAAATAGGCTACTAATGATATCAATATGATGAATTTCCAAATAAATACGTTAATGAATGTTTAATCTTGACTAAAGTTTTCTTAAAAATTGAAAACTTCAGTCAAGGTTAAACATTATAAAGAAGCTGCACCATTGATATAATACATATCTGTTACTTATAAAAGATAATTATAATAAGTGTTATAGAAAAAAGGATAAAACTTCGCAATTTAAGAAAACTTTTGTCAAGATGCAAAATACACATACAATACTTTAAATGTTTTTTAAGAGAATAGTCCGCACCAAATACGTTAAGTCCCCCCAAATCCATCTCAGCAAATATAAGCCTACAACGTAGAGACATATAAGAGATCGAGAGACAAATCATAAAAGCCACAAGAAAATTCAAAACTAAAAAAATTTTCATACTGAAACAACAAATAAAAAGACTACAAGGAAATACAGTTCCAGCTAAAGAATTTACCGATTGTAAATATAAACAAAGATCAAAAACTAAAAAAACTGTTCGGATACCGAATGCCAAGTGAAAAAAAATGGGAAAGTAAGTTAATACTTAATAAGACAACTAAAAATATACCGGAAAATATAACAAATATACTGAAACTAGGTCTAGAATACAACATGCCACTGAACGATAAAGCAATTAACATCATATTCGAAATTGATAAAGCAATAAATCAGATATAAATAGGGGATAGGTGCAATTTAAAACACCAAACAAAAAGTTGCCTTAAAAGACTAGAAAACAGCACTAAATTATATGAAATAATGTTAAATGATGGGGGAGAAAAATTACTCGAAATAATGTATAATAATAAAAAAAATGACCTATAGAAAAATAATTTATTCCTAATCAAAGCTGATAAAACCAACCAAATAATTATTGTTAATAAAAAATGGAAAAAAACGAAAGAATCTGAAATAGTTTTAACAAATGACTTTGTAGAACTAACTAAAGACCCAAAAGAAAAAGAAAAAAATGGATGAAGAAAAATCACAAAATTATATAAACAATAAAAGTTAACACTAGTTGAGAGAAAACAAATACTCAACTACAAAGATATTAGAAAACACAACTTAAAATACGTCTCAAAACACACAAAGCTGGAGATATACGCAAACCATTAGTAAATTTTAAACACACAATATTATCTAACTTAGAACTATTCATAAAGAAAAAACTAAAAATAGTTTCATACTCAAACTACTCAATAAAAAACACTAACGAATTAATAAAAAAACTGATGGGAATAAAAATGAATACCAACATATAGGTTACTAAGTTTGGATATAATTTCTATTTACCCATCAATAAAATGGGAACTCGTTGAAAAAAGCCTATGCAATCTAGACATACATTTCTGGCTAATAGGCTAATGAAATATAGTTTTAAAAATAATTACTACTCATATCGAGGAAAAAATATATAGACAAAAAAATGGTATTAGTATGGGAACAATAATCGGACCAAAACTTGCCGAAATATGCTTGACAGAAATAAATAAAAAAATAAATAGAATAATATTTATGGCTAGATATGTAGATGATATAATATTAATATACGACAAGGCCTATAACCAATGAAAATAAAATATACAACTATGCGAACACACTAAGTGATACTCTAAAGTTTGAAAGTGAAACAGAGAATAAAAATGAAATTAATTATCTAGACAACCATAAACCAAGAAAAAAACATCCTCAATATAAAACCATACAAAAAAGCAGCAATGTAGATAAACTTCTCAATTATAAATCGTATCGTCCTATAACAATTAAAACAAATAATTTTATAACAGCGCTATCAAAAATATGGAACAGAACATCTAAGGTAGAAAACAGAGAAAAACAAAGAATGAACTAATAAATAGTTTTATTTTGACCTACCCAAACAGATTATTAAAAAGATAAACAACAGAATTTATAAAAACAAGAATGAGAATATTACATACACGTCATTTCCCTATATAAAAGGCACATATGAAAAATACAAAAATGTTTTCAGAAAGAATGGTATTATACTAGCAGCCAAACTAAAAAATTAAATTAAAAATAACGATAAACTAGATGAAGCGGGAGTAGTATATGAGATTAAATGTACATGCAAAAGTCCAGCAATCTACATAGGAGAAACAGGGAGGCAACTCATAACCAGAATAAAAGAACATGAAGCAGCAATTAAACTCAAATATAGGCCTAACCAATCTCCATGGACTAATCACTGCAGCAAGTATAAATGTACGATCAATATGAAAAGTGTAAAAATAATCCACAAAGAAAAATGGCAGTTATTTACGTAAATTTAAAGAACGCTTTGCGATCCTTAATAAAAGAAACACCATAAACTTAATGGCATGGAGATTGACAAAGTATGGAAGGAAATAAGAGAGACCAAAAAAAAAAAAAAAAACAAATTAACCAACAGAAAAACAGTTAGAAATGCCTTAGGAGACAAAACATCAACACAGCGTAACTGGACGTCTAAATGTTAAAAAAAAAAGTTAGTTTAATATAATGATAATAATTCAAAATAATATAATTTGAAATAACATCTTGTAATTTGTAACATAGAGAAATCGTCACCAAATATATTGTAAAATTTTACTTACTGACTAGATTACATTGCATCATAAAGGGTCTGAATAAATCTAAAGAATACAATAGAAAACAAAATTCTACATAAAAAAGAAACTAATCATATAGCCTAATTCTGCAGTTGCAGTATGATAGCTAACAATAAATGATTTTATCCTAGTTCCTGACCTAATTTTAATTTTACTGACTCGCGTATTTTTGATTTATAGATTTTCCTCCACTGTTATTATTAATTCCTTTCATTTTCTTAAAAAGGGTGGGAAATCTACATGCCTATTAATCTGTAAATTTGTTAAGAAGGATTTCTTTCAACATTTTATGCAATGTATGAGTACTAACATGAATTCTGTGCCGTTTTCGAGAAACGGCTGCACATTAAACCTGTCAGCTGTGCACTCGATAATCCGAAACGACACTGCTGTCGCGTAGACATTTTGTGATTTTTAAAGTGCTTTTTGCAATTTGCGATATCTCGCTTAAAAAGTGTTGCAGATATGATCTATTTTCGGTTTTCTATCACGTACTGTACATATTAGACTTTACGATCGTTAACTTCAAAATATAATGTATGTTTAAAAAAGTTAATAAAATTTAATAGTTTAAAATATTTTTAAAAAATAGTTTTTTTGATAAATAATCCATTAATTTGTTATATACGTTACGTCGATATGCCTATTTTCTGTCAAATAAAAAAGACTGCAGCTTTCTAAATTGACGTAGAAAAATAATACGGCCTATAGATTATAACGCCGATCGGCGCGGGGGGATAAAGGTTTTTCTAAATGTAGGTCAATACACTTTTATTATTGATGATGTGTATTTGACTCTATTTATACGTTTTTTACACTATTGTACTAATAGTAGACTATAATAAGCGATTATTACTTTATTATATTAACGACTATACATATATTTTTTATGTATTACGGAAGTACCACGATAACTGGAAGTACTTTGTTTTTTGAAAGATTTATGGCTGAATGGTTTAAAACACATGCTTATTTGTTAAATAAGATAAATATACATAAAAATTTATTAAATTCAATCTAAAAATAAATAAGAATAATTATTTATAATTGTTTGTTTACGTTTGTCGCTGACAATGTACCTCCCAGTTGGTATAACTTTTTCCAAGAAAGTTTTCACCCCACTAACCCCAGTCGACGCTTATTGGTTAAACAATTGTCATTTAGCTATAATATACCAATTAGAGCCCAACAGAAATGCTAACTAGGATTTTATTGTCAAATGAACAAAAGAAGGGTCTCCCATAGACTTAACATAGAAAGGAGAGTTTTGTTAGTAAATTTAAAAATACGGGGTGATAACAAATATCTTATTCATTGACCTTAATCTTTGTAGGTAAAAGCCAATCAGTGCTTAAGGGTCGATTTACACACAACAGTGACGTGCCGGCACAGTGACCGTTTGGTGCATAAACATCGATAAATATCACACATAGCCAATCAGAGTTTCATCTACGACACGTGATCTGTATTCTGTCAATCATACAAGTGTCGTACATGAAATTCTGATTACCTATGTGTGATATTTATCGATGCTTACTGCATCGTGCTGGCACGTCACTGTTGTGTGTAAATCGACCCTAAATCGCCACCAACTAGTTAATTACGAAAAAAAATTGACACTTACTCCAACTGGAATACTGCGCAACAGTTTAACGAAAACCGGTTACTCCAATGGGAGTACTCCGCAAACAACTGTACACATTAAAAAGTTTCGTTTATATGTGTGGGTACTTGGCAGTAGGCTAATAATTGTTTATTTGTTACATACTTAATTTTGTAATTTTAATATTGCTTTATACTATGTCACATAATACTGTATGAACAGTATACAGTATTATGTGACATAGTATAAAGCAATTCCTTTTAGATAGTGTGCTTAATGATCTGTTAAATAATGTTATTACACGCGATTTTGGAAATTATTTTTTGTCATTATGCAAACAGAGTTTACCAGTGGGCATAAAAGCTACAGGAGAGGTTTAGGGATAAATTGTAATATGTATGCAGAATCTTTTCATAAAATTCTTAAGCATATTTATCTCCAAGGAAAGAAAGGAAAAAGGATGGATAGGGTGATTTATGCACTAATGAGATTCACCAAGGATAAACTATTTGACAGACTGCATAAGACAATTAAGTGTAAATCATCTTATCGCTTAAAACAGATTGATAATAATCATATTAAAAGTAAAAATATAAATAAAGATAATATAGTTTAGGCCAACTGTGCAATGTGGGATGTTTCGTCACTAGAGGGAAGTGTAAAATACAGTGTTTGCGAAGAAACAGATGACAACTGTCCAGCAGAAAACTGCCATCTCAGGTGTGTAAAGTGTAATATATGTATCCATAGTTACAGTTGCAGTTGCCATAATTATCATATTAACTATACGATTTGCAAACATATTCATGCTGTATCAACTTATTCTAATATATCAGAAGTATCTTTGCAAGATCAGGTGCCTGATGATCGTGTTAGTCAGCAAAAGAGTGAATTATTTACATTTACTGCTGCTACATCCACCACAGCAATTCAGATACAAAAACATACAAAAGAGAGGCTGCTTGGAAAATAGTATTTAGTAAAATATTATTTAACACGTGTAAATTTATATTAAGATATTGCTATAAAAGTTGAGAGAGGTATATATAGTATACTAAGTCTAATTAAGAGCAGTGATAGTGGCAAAGACTTTGGGCGGATACCTGAAACAAAAATAGAACCTGCAAACAAAAATGTTACTCAACAGGTGCAGTCAACCAAACGTAAAAGAAAATCAGTTTCAAGTTTAATTAAGTCAACTGAGTTAGAAAAGTCTTATATTAAGGCTCAACTTGATACTATTGATGGGGATCATACATATGCTATAAAAAATGCTTTGTTTGAATGATCATTTGCCATTGTATATGCTTTGTATATTTGAATTTTTATCCATAAAGATATTTGTGTTAAAAATATTTGTTTTCACCAGTATTACAAAACACAACAGTTAAGCAAATAAACTCCAGCACCGCAATTTTTAATGCGTTATTGTATGAAACATGGTTTGTTTCAAAATGATGAAATATTTCTTACCATTTGTTCTTTGTTGAGATTTTTGCTAATGCCCAAGATTTAACATTTTCCTTATCAATATATTTTTTAAATAATGATATTTCGTTAAAAAGATAATTTTCGGAAATATTGCTATCTGGAAAATGTTAAGTAATGTGATGAAATGATTTTTGCACAACTTCCCTATTAAGTTCTTATTTTAACATGACCGAATAAAATGTTCAATTGTAATATCCCAGCAAAGAAATACCGTTCTTCACAACACAGTCCTCAAGATGACATTTTCCATATATTTCTGTAGAAGTATGCCAGAACGACTGAATCAGTCGATTCTAAGTAAAACAATCGAATCGAATAATCGGTCTTTTTACAACTCATTTGGACCCAACACTAGTACGATCTTGAGAGAATGTCCTAATTTTTTTTTTTCTATGAAGTATTAATTACTGATAATTTCACAATTAAATAGACTCTAAACCAGGGTCGCCAAAGTGGTGGATATCGACCTCCAGGGGTCGATAAAACATTATTTGGAAGTCGATGAAAAGACTAAAACTTACAAGATTTTGAAACGAACCTTGCTAAGGATCATCAAGCTTATCAGTCTTATTAATTGTCAGTTACAATAATTATTATTAACATATATACAAAAAATGTAAAATTAAAAAATGTGGCGAATACGAAACGATCTTTACTGAATCTTAAACATAATACGCAAGTTTATGACACATAATTGACAAAAATTAAATCCTTTCAAAAAGAGTCTATGAACAATCTAAGGCTTAGTTTACTAGTGTTACAGAGTTATAATACGTATATATAATATATTTTTAAAAAAAAACAAAACAACTGAGAAATGTTACGTGTGTTTAACAAGGTTCGAAAAACTGAAAATTTTAACAACGGGTTCGGCCGAACTCGTGCGCGAACCCGCTGAATATCACCACTGGTTGTATTACAATTTTATACTGTCGGCGTTTTCTTAATGTATAAAAGTACTCCAAGTAATAAAGTTGCACATTCCTACAATGTTCAATATTTAATTAATGATAACAAACAAGTTGTAGAGTAATGTATTTATGTGCTTAACAACTCATAACAATAAAACCAATAAAAATTAGTGATGTAACGAATATTCGGTTACTACTTGGTATTCGGCTTATTCGGCCTATTTTTCGCTATTCGGCCGAATACCGAATACCTAAAAACGGGAGTAAGAAATAACAAAAACACAGTAAATTAATCACTTTTGGTAACTTTCATTAAAGCTGAACATTAAATTATAATTAGTAAAGTTAATAAAAAATAGCATCTAACTCTAGTATTAATTATTTCGTAATTAAATAATAATATAGCCTTTATCTAGCCCGATATCTTATGGCATTGATGGCGTGTAGGTTAGAATGTATCGGGCATTAATGTTATTGTTTACTTAATTATGTTATATTCGTATTCGCGTATATTTTCATATTTTTACGATATTTTAATAATGAATGAGCATTTCTCATTATATACAAAAGATAATATTTGAAATTATGTTAATTTTAAAAATATTGACAAAAACAATAGCAACAAAATATCACAAAACTTCACAAATAGAAAACTCCCCAATAATATATTTGAACTGTTACACAACTGGGGTGAAACTAGACTATATGTCGCCACTAAACTATATCCTTAGGGTACTATTCAGTATACAAATACGTAGTAAAAACAAAATTTTAGTGCTTAAAGAGTTAAAAAGATCGATTGCAAATATAATAACTTATAAGTTATTATATTTGCAATCGATCTTTTAAGTTATAACTTACATCTAAATACCAACAACTGCCAAATCATATCGGACTATTTACGGCTATTACATAAATTATAAACCAATTTGGCACTACAGTTTAACGTTAGGCGCCATCCTATATTAACTTTAATAATTATAATTTAATTAATTAAATTTAAATAATTTAGACCTACTGGAAGATATAAAATCGTAGTGACAGCGGGCCAATAGAAAGCAGGGTGCGCGATCCTTGCCATAATGCGGTTTGCGCGCCAATTTTCGTACGTGCGTTAATCAAGCCGAATAGTTTGGCCGAATATTCGGCCATTCGGCCACGCTCTTGGCCGAATATTCGGTATTCGGCCTGAGGCCGAATATACTATTCGTTACATCACTAATAAAAATCAATTTCAATTCTGTTGGATGAAGAGAAATCGGCATATGAACAAGACTATGAATAATTTACTCCGACTCAATGTTAACTTTAACAAAGAAAACTTTATTTTACGTCTTTAAAAAGTCCACAATATTATCGCGTAATAGCTCGAAGAAACGAAGAATTAAAATTAGCATATCTCGACTTAGTAGTGTATACGTTTATGATGAAATTATAGTATCATTTTATTCAGAAGTGTATAAGATACTTAGAACACTCGTTACATAAATTTAGGTTTTCTAAGTTATTTTGTAACCTGCCTTTAACTGGTGTCTTACTAAAATTGACCTATTTTTAGTTAGTAAGATAAAAAAAATTCCACGAAACTCGCCACAAACAATATTTGCTAAAATTTCTTTAAAAAAATGATTAAATCGAATTGAATTTTTTGTTTTAATCCTATCAAAAAAATACGTAATTTCAATGCCAATCTTCAATTTAAAAAAATAACAAATACAGAGTGGGTCGAACGAAAAACGACATCTCGGCAAGAGTGTTCGGGTTCGTCCAAGCAATCGCTCGGAGAGGTCGATTTTATTCTCGAGGGACATCTTTGCAATAAAGTTTTTGCGAATCTAAATATTAACTAAACAAACATTTTTTTCGAAATAAATGTTGTTTAGTTAATACAAAATAAATGAGTTTTTAAAATTTTTTGTTGTTTATTGTATTCAGAATCGCAAAAACTTTATTGCAAAAGATGTCCCCTCGAGAATAAAATCGACCTGTCCGAGCGATTTGCTTGGACGAACACGAACACTATGCCGTTTCGTTTTCGTTGGCCCACCCTGTATATGATATGATAGCGAGTGTTCGATCACTAAAAAAATCTCCAAAGAACATTCTTTATATATTAATGGGGAACAATTGTCGGTCAATGTTACCCTAAAATCCAAAATGGCGGCCGGGGAAATTTTTCCCTACTTCGGAGACTGCGACGGGAAAATAATTTTCCCCTGCATTCAAGATGGCCGCGGTTCCGGCCGCCATCTAGAATTTCTCTGCAGACTCCGCGGATTTTTTAACCGAAATAAACAATAAAAAACAAGGAAAAGAGAAGTTTTTTACTCACTTTTCGATTGTTCGATATTCTGAGTATGATCTCCTCTTTGAGGGTCGACGAAATTTTTCGAATGGTTGACTGTTCTATTTTCGACCGCTACTCCTTCTATGTCGTCAATGTGCATACATCCTTTCCATTCGTCCGTTATTATCGTACTGCCGGAATTCACGTATTTACAAACGATCCAATTCACAGTGTTTTCTGATCTGTCGTTCACCTGACATATGAAGCATTTCTTATCTTCATCGCAATGAATGCAAACGGACTCGGTCGGCTGTATGCTTAATTTTACAGCAAAATTCGACGCGTTATCGATACGGGGGGCAAACCAAGCTCCGAAAATTCGTCGTTGCAACTCAAATCAGCAAAACTAATCATTATCGAACAATTGGCAATAAACTAAACGTGGACAGTAGTGTCAATGGGCGAAAGGAAATTTCGATTCTTCTTAACATCTTTTATTAATAAAGAGTTATTATATGTATTTTGTTTGTTTAAAATTTTAATTTAAATAAAATTATTCCATAGATGAATGTTAATTAAATAATCAGAAACTTATTATCTTCAGACAGTAGGAGATAATGCGTGCTTGACCAATCATTAAAAAATGCATATTCATCTGATCATACGCCGTGGTTGATACTACGTATGTTCAGATAATTTGAAAAGTAACACGTTGCGTTTGTTTTTCATTTAAAATTCCCTCCATACGTGGATCTGTTAGAAAACACACAAAAGCAAATTGTTTTTGAGTGATAAAAGACGATTCCTGTATTTAGTTTTCAGGGCAACCATACACGAAAAACCAGAGAAGTGGAGTCGGAAGGGTGAAAAATCCCCCTGACTCCGACTCCTTTTTACTTTTCCAACTTGTTATGTATGTAAAAAACGAAAAAGTATTTGAATCGTGTCACATTTGACTCTGCGAGTTTTTTTTTTTTTTTTTTTTTTTTTGCAAATCTATACGTTTGCAGATTTCTCGAAACCAAAAAATGTCAAATAAAAGGAAAAATTCGCGCGTCCACACGCGCATGTTAGCATCTAATTTGTTTCATTTTTTTATTTTCTATCGAACTATTAAACATTATCTTAGAATGAGTAAAGTTTAGGAAACAAAATTTGGCACAGTAGCGTGTGTATAAAGGGCATTAATGTAATTATAATATTAAATTTTAGATCTTTATTAAAGGTTGACAGAATAGAAACATAGAAAGGGTCATGTGTCATATCTCCTGTGTGGTCAGACTTAATGAATACTTCGTTACTCGTTATTAGCATTCACATTCTTGTAATATTTACTTCAATAAGAATATGACAACAATGACTGATAAAACATCTGTACAAAACCCCTAATTTTATTAATCTTACGTGTCTGTATAGGCACTTGGTCAGTAGCATAGCGAGGGCGTGCAAGGGGGTGTATCATGCATTGGGCGCTACTCGCAGAGGAGCGCCCAAATAGTCTCCAAGACAAACTATATGTTTCTGGAGAGAGAGAGGGAAAGCGTCAATAAAGTGTCGTGCCCCGGGCGCCAGTTATGTTCGCTACGCCACTGCACTTGGTATGTATTACTTTTCTAGCGATCTCAAACAGTAATTGCGATCGGCACTTGGAGAGCTTTAATAAGCCTATAGGACTTATGATCGACAATTTGTTTAATCCTTTTAAATAAGGAAAGCATCAGTAATTTTTCTCATCATTCTATTGCTTCCATTGCTAATATTTACTGTGTTACTTGAACCTCCTTTATGTTGATATTTCCCGCCCTTTTCTCCGATCGTTTAGCGCCAAATCTGTTTCCATGGATATGGTTGCTAGGAGACGATCGTATTATATCAGTCAACACGTAGTTCGCGTGCTACTTGCGAATACTTTGTTATAAGGCTGCCGTTAGTTGTCGTGCTTTCTCATTCTATTCACCATATTTCTCAGCACATACAAGTTGTCGCAATTAAAAACGCAAAAAACCGCATGTAAATTAGTGTAAATAGAAGCCGAGTTCTTCACGGTAAGCCTTAATCCTGCCCCTCTCCCCCAGTGGGGGAACTTCGACATGTATATTATATAAAAACACGTGCGTATTCGAATGCAACGTTGTGTCAAAATTTAAAAGAAATCGGTAAGAACAAACAAACGTTATATTTTATTTATATAGATAGATAGAAAATGATCTGCTTTAGTCCATTCTCACAAAAAAGCATACCGCTTTAAAGAAAAACAAACTTATGTCCTCGGAGTTAGCGCCATCTGTTGGACATAAAAGCCTTAATCCATATATAAAGATATTTTTGGAAGGGAGGAAATGGTGGTCTTCACATATGCCAGAAACCTTTGCGGGAGTGTACTAAACGACATTCCAAAGTTTCATGGCAATCGGATAAATAGTGTAGTAATGCATAAAGGACAAACACCAGACACCAGCCATACATTCGTTTTTATATGTATAGATTTACATGCATATCGAAAAATAAGATGCGTTTATAAGAAATAAGCATGTGCTCTATGTAAAGTGTTAAGGAAAATAAAGTTTCATTAAAATCAGCAAATAATATCTATACATATTAACAAATAGAGAATAAGTAATTACAATCAAGTTATTATGTGTTAATAATAAGACTACTTGCTCAGACGTACTAAAAGAATTATATGATTTAATATCATTAATTTTTACGCTACTATCTACGAGTGCGTCTGTTGAGTGCAGTTTTTTTAACCACAAAGCAAATTCATACATTCGTAAAAAACACTCGGTCATTACCAGCATTGCTTTCGATAGCTTTTAAATCTAAATCTGAAAGAACGGAAATTAAACTAATTAACCATTTAAATTATTTATTAGCTTATTGAGACAGTAGAAGGAAAGGAATTTAGCAATATTTGATATATTTCGTGGATCTTCCGATAATATGTCAATTCTAAGGAATAACGATTGGCAGAGAGAGAAAGCGATTTTTTCTTTCTCTTGGAGAGTTGTCCGGTAATCGCTGCTGGCGGTCAGCCAGGACCTGTCACACCTGGAACCCACTGATTAAAGAAAGAAATCCAGTTAGAAAGTTAATGACATTTAAAAAGTAACATTACTACTGATTATAAACAGCT
The DNA here is from genome assembly GCF_030686945.1 of Centruroides vittatus. Classification (NCBI taxonomy): domain Eukaryota; kingdom Metazoa; phylum Arthropoda; class Arachnida; order Scorpiones; family Buthidae; genus Centruroides; species Centruroides vittatus. Next base: position 28,575 of record NW_027121755.1, on the reverse strand, counting down.
TTGTAAATAATAAACATGTTAAACATTCTTTAATTAAAATTGTTTCGTTTATATAATTTAAATTTCTACATAAAACTTAACATTAAAAAATTATAAGCACAAATTCATAATTTTTTATAACACTTATTTAAATAATTATGATTGATAAAATGTTAAATTATTAAATTGAACAATATATATACAATTACAGTAAAATATGATGTATTATTTAATTTAACATTACTGTCGATAATTTACTAAATATGAAATCATCCAAAATTGGAAATTTTTAACTTACAGCATTCATTCAATCTAGTCATAATAGTGCAAATTTGATTCTGATGTTGAAGAAGCATTTGAAGGTATAATAGAAAAATTGAGAAGTATTATTGCAGAATAGATAGATATATATACATGTATAATTGTTTAAATATAACTATATAATTCAAATGTTCTTTTAATGTTTATTATTTATTTTTTAAATAAATAATATATATATATATATATATTCAAAAATAAATAATAAACATTAAAAAACATTTCAATTAATAGAACATGAAATATTTTACTTAAAACTGTGTTTCACGAATAGAATAACCTTATATACTGTAATTATGTTTCAAGATAAACATCCGCAGCGCCATCTATCGTTTGAAAAATCAGTTATATTAAGTAAGAGTGACCCGTTATCTATCGCAAAAATTTTGAATTATTTAAACGTTATTCGGAAAATCGTAAATAAATATATTTTTAATAAAAAATTCGATTACATTCCTGAAAAATAATGATAAAAGACAATTATCATAATTACGGAGCCAATTCGATGTTTAAATAATTTGAATGTTTTATTATTTCTAAAGTATCGACACAAACTGAATTTATAATTTATACAATTCATTACTATTAATAAAAAATATTTTAATCTATCTATTGAGAAAAACCATTTGAAACAGTTATGAAAGAATATAAAATTAAGTTCAATTAATGTTTATAATGACAAACACGAAACACGTCACCACCCAAGATCACGTGAATACTCTATTTCCGCTACGTCAAACTAGTCTGACGAGTAACCGTTTAAATCCCTTTGTGTTTAAAAGGACAAAGACAAATTTCCCTAACCGTTACATTTTAAAACTTTTTGTAATAAAATAAAAATTTCAATTTAATAATACTTTATAATGAAAACATATTAAAATAAAAATGAATAAATGAATTTTGTACAAAAAAATTTAAAAACATTATAATATAGCTAAAAATCTGTAATTTATTTACTATTAATATCTACTGATTAATTAAATAAACTAATTATATATTATAATGAATCTAATATATATTAAAAAATTTACGTAAATGTAAAAACGTACGAAACTGGCAGCATGTGGAGAGTTTGACAAACAATAAGACCGTTAAAAAAATAGAAATTAAAATTTAAATAAAAATAATGTACGATAAATGTAATATACTAATATTTACATATAAAATAAATAAATAGTATACTATCAGATATAATTTAAGTCTAATTAATGTACTATGAATTGCATTCAAAAAATTTTATAAATGCCAATATATCAGCTTTCTCACACAAAAAAACAACTTAAATATATTACTTCTCGACATTCTAAAAGTTAAAAATATTGAATAATATAATACTTAGAAGAACTGATAGTCATATCTATAGTATAAAAATTTGATATAACACAAATTTCACGTAATCAGTAATATGATCAAAAATTCACGTAACAGCTTTCACAGGTCAAAGGATTGTTTCATCTAATATCTTATAATTCGCGAAAATATATAAGTATACAAACATAATATACATGAAAATGTAGAAAACAGAATTCTCCATTTAAATAGCATAAAGCCAAACAGAAAATACGAGTTTGAATGATTTTATTGTAATTTGATTGGACATGATTTTACAAGTCGTTAATGTAAACAAAAGAAACAAGCTAATTTTTTTGAAAAAAGTAAAAAATACATGCGAATGACAAATATACCAAACAAAACTGATACTTGCGTATTAGAAATATCTTTTGTCATACTTATATTATAAAAATTTGATTTTATACGAAGTTTTAAAGTAATACAAGTACATTGACCAAAATGGCCTTCAACCTGCCCTGACACTTTCATTGCAGGTTGTAAAACAGCTACCTAGTCGCTACCTGAAAGCGAAAGGGTTTTAATATGTTCAGTTAGACAAAGTTGAAAAGACAAAGTTTATGTTTTAAAACGTTCGTAATAATTCAAACACGTAATGTTTGTTGCTACTTCAAGCGAATTACACCATTGATGTGAGAATTTCTTGCGTATTGTACTTTAAAAAAGTGCACGAAAACTTTCGAGAAGTTTCATCCTTTTCTTACTTTTAAGAAAAATAAAAATTAAAACAACTCTTTCAAGCATTTACAAAAAATGAAGTAGAATTCTCTCAAAAAGATCAAAAAACCAAACAAGTATATAGAAGAGAAAATGCTTTTTAATTACTTAATGTTCTTCCTAAATGCATTTCGCCTTCTCATCGGCCGCTTCAGTAGGGCTTTTTTAAGTACAAAACCACACAAAGGATGCACAATCACGAGTTCATTGCAACCTGATGCTTGTGCAAAAAAAATTTTTATAGCAGCCAAAAGCATATACATTCGTGCAATTTTCTCACAATTTGCACCATATCGTAATCGTTGTTTTCGGGGCAAGATATGCCCCGAAAACAACGATTACGTATTGGTCATTGAATGCATCATTCAGAAAGCACACAATTAAACAGAAGAAAAATTCGAAACAATACTACAGTCGATAGATGTTTTTGTTGTTGCTGTTGGTAACTTACTGACAAAAAGATTTTGCAAATCAATGCCAACATTAATAATCAACAAAAGAAAGGAAGACGAAAGCCGAGTTTGTTCAAAAAATGAAAATAATTAGTGATGTAACGAATAGTATATCCGGCCTCAGCCGAATACCGAATATTCGGCCAGGAAGCGTGGCCGAATGGCCGAATATTCGGCCAAAACTATTCGACTTGATTAATGCACGTTCGAAATTTATCGCGCACCCTACTCTCTATTGGCCCGCTGTCACTACGATTTTTCTTCCAGTAACTCTAAATTATTCAAATTGATTAATTGAATGGGTTAATGTTACCCTAGGATCCAAAATGGCGGCGATGGGATTTTTTCCCTACGTTGGAGACTGCGACTAGAAAAAATTTTTCCCTCGATTCAAGATGGCCGCGATTCCGGCCGCCATCTTGATTTTCTCTGCAGATTTCGCGGATGTTAACCGAAATAAACAATAAAAAAAAAGGATTTTTTTACTCACATTTCGATGGTGGTTGCCTGCTTTTTCCTATCTTTTTTTCCTTTCTGAACGTACTTTTTAATATACGCCCTTTTTCGTACATTCTTTTACATATTACGGTCTCGTCGATTTCCACTGTTTTATTCGGCCCTCCTATTTTAAGCGATGTCAAATTACTCAGAGCTATAAGCATTACCAACTGTACGTGATTGGACCAATCGACTCCCGTTCTTCTGAATATGCCCGCTGCAATCGCCGAGGTCCTCGCCGTATATTCCAGACATAGATAGTGCCATATAAACGTCAGAATGCAACCCCAACAAATGTGACCAAATTTACTTTTAATTGCTCCTTCGAAGGGAAAAGTCTTTGTTCCGCACTTACTACGTCGCAAGAAACAGCTTTCTCTATTACTCCGAGAGTATAATTTGCATATAAAAACGCAATGAATGCAAACGGACTCGGTCGGCTGTAAACTTAATTTTACAGCAAATTTCAATGCGTTATCGATATGGGGAGGCAAACCTACCTCCAAAAAGTCGTCTTCCATTAACTTGTAGAAATCACAAGTGGTGCATCTCGACCAAAATTCGGCGTTGCAACTCAAATCAGCAATACTACTCATTATCGAACAATTGGCAATAAACTAAACACGGGGAAGTGGGGAGGAAAAAAAATGAAATATCGTAACCAATAATAAACAAGCAATTATTCCAATACGCAATTCGTCTCAACACTGCAGTAAACGATTCCGACTAGAAACAAGTCGATTTGCATAAAATTGCATTGAAATGAACAGAAATCACGTCACAGATCGAGCATTTGCATATTCGTTCGTAACACCACTACGAATTCCCTGCCGATATTACTCTTGCACGACGTGACGAAAAGGCTCCCTCTACCGTCGCAAATTTACACACGACGGTCGCCGTTTCGAGGTTACAGAATACTCGGCAACGTCGAACTCAGGGTTGTAACCGAACGGGGGAAAAATTCTCAACGGGTCGACGTCACGACTCTAGGGAAAAAATTTTTCCCCGTAGTAGTCGCAAAGATAGGAAAAAAAAGCGCTGGAAAATGCAAATTTTAAAGCTGCACCCTGGCGTCGATATTTTTAAAATTTCTTTTTGTCAGTGTTTCCGCTTTTTTATCTGCTTGTTCCAGCAAATAAAAAAGCGGAAACATTCACTGGCTGGATGGTTGAAGAGTAAGACGTCTGTGTGTCACCGACTCCTAGTTTTAACTGGATGTTTGTGTTTTTTAAAGGACTTATTTATTTTGGCGACATGAAGCCTAAAAAGGAAGGCCTGTCGCCATATGTGTATGTTTTTAGTCTGGAGCGCAAAATAAATGGTGGTCCCTCTCTGGCAGACTTGTCTTTAATTTGATTTAAGAATTCTTCTTACCTTTTGTATATGTCTCGAGTCTTTGTTATTTAAATATTCTGTATTACAAATGTGATTCGGAGACATTTTAATTTCGTCGTCTTCGTGACCGAATGATGGTTCGGTTTTAATCTTGCAGTTCTATAAAAAATATTATAAATCAAATTGACATGAAAATAAAACAGATGGATCTAAACAAAAATCCCTTATAAAATACACAAAAATACATTCCTGGAAAGACTGCTACCATTTTAAATTATTGTGTATTAATTATTATCCAAAAATGCTGTCGTGTACCTAAAACAATGGGGAAATTGTTCAAGTTTCAAAAATTTATCTGTTACAATTTCATAATGCATTCACCTCAAGTCACAGGGTACACATCCAACTGATAATCAAATTCTTCCTACATGAACTACAGCATATCCGTCGTTACTCCACCACAATTCTATGGCACCCGTAGATTATTTATGCGGCACAATAATGAGTGATTCCAACTTTGCAAACTGCAAAATGCCTTCTGTATTGCAGTGTCGTCATTTTTGTTTACGGTACTTTGTAGTGGTAGTAGACAAGACGTACGAATGTAGATGGGAGATAAAACTAAGACATTTACTCTGTTGATTGGTGTATTTCAAATAACAATTAACATTATTACAGTAAGTTAAAATGGTGGCATCCATTTTGGATGAGCCTGTGAATGTTCTAGATTTATATCAGCATCAATCTGTTGATCAATCAATTGCCTAACCCTCCAATATACCGGAGATCAGGCAATGACAATGAGTAAAAAGAAATTTCTGACTGACAGATTTTGAGTGGATATAAAGAAATAAATATACTGTTGTGTTTAGTACACTTGTTTTCACTTCCGATTTTCATACTACGGAATAAAATACAAATAAATTAAGAGGAAAAACACATTACTGGTACAAAAATATTGGGAGATAAGTATCCTTCTACTTTCTATGGATCAAAACCCATAGAGATTTGTTTCTTGCAACAAATAGTGGAACACGTTCAGGGAATTCTCAAGTCTACTCATAAATAAACTTTCCATTTTATTACCTTGAAAAAAATTGACAATTTAATGTGTCTGTATGAATATTATGTTATTAAATAAAAGCACTTTTACAGATATAATAAATAAATCATTTCTATTAATTATAAACACTGCATCATACTTACCAATATATCTTCTTCAACGTGAAAACTGTTATATTCTTCATATTCGACTTCGAGGACAGTTTTGCCGATCTCAAATCCTAGCTGATGGCCGATGCTGTACTTATTATCTGCATCGGGAATAATAATTTCCATTCCTCCGTCTCCATTTGAAACTGTCTGTTCCGAGTCATTCTTGTTTTTAACAACATCTATAAAGAAAATGATTTGTTAAGAAATGTGGAGGTGGGTGAGTAGGGTGCGCGATAAATTTCGAACGTTGCATTAATCAAGTCGAATAGTTTGGCCGAATATTCGGCCATTCGGCCACGCTCCTGGCCGAATATTCGGTATTCGGCTGAGGCCGGATATACTATTCGTTACATCACTAATTATTTCCATTTTTTGAACAAACTCGGCTTTCGTCTTCCTTTTCTTTTGTTGATTATTAATGTTGGCATTGATTTGCAAAATCTTTTTTGTCAGTAAGTTACCAACAGCAACAACAAAAACATCTATCGACTGTAGTATTGTTTCGAATTTTTCTTCTGTTTAATTGTGTGCTTTCTGAATGATGCATTCAATGACCAATATCGTAATCGTTGTTTTCGGGGCATATCTTGCCCCGAAAACAACGATTACGATATGGTGCAAATTGTGAGAAAATTGCACGAATGTATATGCTTTTGGCCGCTAAAAATTTTTTTTTGCACAAGCATCAGGTTGCAATAGAACTCTGATTGTGCATCCTTTGTGTGGTTTTGTACTTAAAAAAGCCCTACTGAAGCGGCCGATGAGAAGGCGAAATGCATTTAGAAGAACATTAAGTAATTAAAAAGCATTTTCTCTTTATATATTTGTTTGGTTTTTTGACTTTAGAGAGAATTCTACTTCATTTTTTGTAAATGCTTAAAAGAGTTGTTTTAATTTTTATTTTTCTTAAAAGTAAGAAAAGGATGAAACTTCTCAAAGTTTTCGTGCACTTTTTTAAAGTACAATACGCAAGAAATTCTCACATCAATGGTGTAATTCGCTTGAAGTAGCAACAAACATTACGTGTTTGAATTATTACGAACGTTTTAAAACATAAACTTTGTCTTTTCAACTTTGTCTAACTGAACATATTAAAACCCTTTCGCTTTCAGGTAGCGACTAGGTAGCTGTTTTACAACCTGCAATGAAAGTGTCAGGGCAGGTTGAAGGCCATTTTGGTCAATGTACTTGTATTACTTTAAAACTTCGTATAAAATCAAATTTTTATAATATAAGTATGACAAAAGATATTTCTAATACGCAAGTATCAGTTTTGTTTGGTATATTTGTCATTCGCATGTATTTTTTACTTTTTTCAAAAAAATTAGCTTGTTTCTTTTGTTTACATTAACGACTTGTAAAATCATGTCCAATCAAATTACAATAAAATCATTCAAACTCGTATTTTCTGTTTGGCTTTATGCTATTTAAATGGAGAATTCTGTTTTCTACATTTTCATGTATATTATGTTTGTATACTTATATATTTTCGCGAATTATAAGATATTAGATGAAACAATCCTTTGACCTGTGAAAGCTGTTACGTGAATTTTTGATCATATTACTGATTACGTGAAATTTGTGTTATATCAAATTTTTATACTATAGATATGACTATCAGTTCTTCTAAGTATTATATTATTCAATATTTTTAACTTTTAGAATGTCGGAAGTAATATATTTAAGTTGTTTTTATGTGTGAGAAAGCTGATATATTGGCATTTATAAAATTTTTTGAATGCAATTCATAGTACATTAATTAGACTTAAATTATATCTGATAGTATACTATTTATTTATTTTTATATGTAAATATTAGTATATTACATTTATCGTACATTATTTTTATTTAAATTTTAATTCTATTTTTTAACGGTCTTATTGTTTGTCAAACTCTCCACATGCTGCCAGTTTCGTACGTTTTTACATTTACGTAAATTTTTTAATATATATTAGATTCATTATAATATATAATAAGTTTATTTAATTAATCAGTAGATATTAATAGTAAATAAATTACAGATTTTTAGCTATATTATAATGTTTTTAAAATTTTTTGTACAAAATTCATTTATTCATTTTTATTTTAATATGTTATCATTATAAAATATTATTTAAATTGAAATTTTTATTTTATTACAAAAAGTTTTAAAATGTAACGGTTAGGGAAATTTGTCTTTGTCCTTTTAAACACAAAGGGATTTAAACGGTTACTCGTCAGACTAGTTTGACGTAGCGGAAATAGAGTATTCACGTGATCTTGGGTGGTGACGTGTTTCGTGTTTTGTCATTATAAACATTAATTGAACTTAATTTTATATTCTTTCATAACTGTTTCAAATGGTTTTTCTCAATAGATAGATTAAAATATTTTTTATTAATAGTAATGAATTGTATAAATTATAAATTCAGTTTGTGTCGATACTTTAGAAATAATAAAACATTCAAATTATTTAAACATCGAATTGGCTCCGTAATTATGATAATTGTCTTATTATCGTTATTTTTCAGGAATGTAATCGAATTTTTTATTGAAAATATGTTTATTTACGATTTTCCGAATAACGTTTAAATAATTCAAATTATTTGCGATAGATAACGGGTCACTCTTACTTAATATAACTGATTTTTCAAACGATAGATGGCGCTGCGGATGTTTATCTTGAAACATAATTACAGTATATAAGATTATTCTATTCGTGGAACACAGTTTTAAGTAAAATATTTCATGTTCTATTAATTGAAATGTTTTTTAATGTTTATTATTTATTTTTGAATATATATATATATATATATTTATTTATTTAAAAAATAAATAATAAACATTAAAAGAACATTTGAATTATATAGTTATATTTAAACAATTATACATGTATATATATCTATTTGTTCTGTAATAATAATGTCATCAGATTTTTTTATTATACCTTCAAATGCTTCTTCAACATCAGAATCAAATTTGCACTATTATGACTAGATTGAATGAATGCTGTAAGTTAAAAATTTCCAATTTTGGATGATTTCATATTTAGTAAATTATCGACAGTAATGTTAAATTAAATAATACATCATATTTTACTGTAATTGTATATATATTGTTCAATTTAATAATTTAACATTTTATCAATCATAATTATTTAAATAAGTGTTATAAAAAATTATGAATTTGTGCTTATAATTTTTTAATGTTAAGTTTTATGTAGAAATTTAAATTATATAAACGAAACAATTTTAATTAAAGAATGTTTAACATGTTTATTATTTACAAAGCTGTTTATAATCAGTAGTTATGTTACTTTTTAAATGTCATTAACTTTCTAACTGGATTTCTTTCTTTAATCAGTGGGTTCCAGGTGTGACAGGTCCTGGCTGACCGCCAGCAGCGATTACCGGACAACTCTCCAAGAGAAAGAAAAAATCGCTTTCTCTCTCTGCCAATCGTTATTCCTTAGAATTGACATATTATCGGAAGATCCACGAAATATATCAAATATTGCTAAATTCCTTTCCTTCTACTGTCTCAATAAGCTAATAAATAATTTAAATGGTTAATTAGTTTAATTTCCGTTCTTTCAGATTTAGATTTAAAAGCTATCGAAAGCAATGCTGGTAATGACCGAGTGTTTTTTACGAATGTATGAATTTGCTTTGTGGTTAAAAAAACTGCACTCAACAGACGCACTCGTAGATAGTAGCGTAAAAATTAATGATATTAAATCATATAATTCTTTTAGTACGTCTGAGCAAGTAGTCTTATTATTAACACATAATAACTTGATTGTAATTACTTATTCTCTATTTGTTAATATGTATAGATATTATTTGCTGATTTTAATGAAACTTTATTTTCCTTAACACTTTACATAGAGCACATGCTTATTTCTTATAAACGCATCTTATTTTTCGATATGCATGTAAATCTATACATATAAAAACGAATGTATGGCTGGTGTCTGGTGTTTGTCCTTTATGCATTACTACACTATTTATCCGATTGCCATGAAACTTTGGAATGTCGTTTAGTACACTCCCGCAAAGGTTTCTGGCATATGTGAAGACCACCATTTCCTCCCTTCCAAAAATATCTTTATATATGGATTAAGGCTTTTATGTCCAACAGATGGCGCTAACTCCGAGGACATAAGTTTGTTTTTCTTTAAAGCGGTATGCTTTTTTGTGAGAATGGACTAAAGCAGATCATTTTCTATCTATCTATATAAATAAAATATAACGTTTGTTTGTTCTTACCGATTTCTTTTAAATTTTGACACAACGTTGCATTCGAATACGCACGTGTTTTTATATAATATACATGTCGAAGTTCCCCCACTGGGGGAGAGGGGCAGGATTAAGGCTTACCGTGAAGAACTCGGCTTCTATTTATACTAATTTACATGCGGTTTTTTGCGTTTTTAATTGCGACAACTTGTATGTGCTGAGAAATATGGTGAATAGAATGAGAAAGCACGACAACTAACGGCAGCCTTATAACAAAGTATTCGCAAGTAGCACGCGAACTACGTGTTGACTGATATAATACGATCGTCTCCTAGCAACCATATCCATGGAAACAGATTTGGCGCTAAACGATCGGAGAAAAGGGCGGGAAATATCAACATAAAGGAGGTTCAAGTAACACAGTAAATATTAGCAATGGAAGCAATAGAATGATGAGAAAAATTACTGATGCTTTCCTTATTTAAAAGGATTCATTGTCGGATGCTCGTCCTCTGGTGTTTAAAAACAAAACTATTCTATCTGGGTCGTTTGATTAATTCTTGTGTATTATCAGCAGTAAATATGAATAACAATAGAAAAAGCAAAGGTTTCTGTTGCGTTCCAAATTGCAATTTCAAAGATTTACGGGAGCCTAATATAAGTTTTCGTCTATTCTCACAGGAAAAACGGATGATTATTCGGAAATCGGTCGGTTATATTTATGAGCTTCTCCGAATTGTGAAAGAGTGAATTAGACTTAGGAATTGGCAGTTTCCCGATTGTCCAATTTTACACGAACAAGTTATGCTGTCAATTTTAAAAGATATTTTCTTAAAGTTAAAATGCTAGTTATTGTGTGTGGGATAGAGGGTCGGATTTAAGCATTTCGAAGCCTTAAGCTGAATGTAAGTTCCCTTACCAACCCTTCACAATTTTAGAAGTCAATCATAAAAAGAAAAAATTAAATCGGACTATCTCTCTGATTCAATACGGTTATTGGAAGAAAAAGATGTGAGGTTTCACTAGTCTTCTGTTTTATAACTGAATTTAATTAAATTCTTATACCCATTCCTTTAAAAAATCTTTTTTAAAATTGGTTTTATCATTTTTTTTAAAAAGAAAGGCCTTACGTTAATTCTTAGAAAAAAAATTAACGAAATACTACACAAAATAAAAAGTGAAGTATGTTTTGTTGGTTTGTAAAAAAATGTTTATTACAAAATTCGACTTTAATTTTTTTTTTGTTTGTACAAATGTTTGAGGCTGCTTGAAAGTCGAAGCCTAAGCAACAATTTACATAGCTTTTTACTTGTAAATCTAACCCTGATAGGACAATGTCAAAGCTGATGTTTTTAACACAAAGGGCACAAATATGCATAGAACGATCTCGCTCACTTGCTTCGATACCACATAATGACGTATCCCGCTAGCAATAATTGTTCTGCTACTATAAAATTTCTCGATAAACAGCTACAAGCAGTATATATCATTATATCGGGCAGTAATATATGATTAATTTTACATTACTAGTTACAAGCGACCCAGATAAAGTAGCCATTTTGTAAAAATTCAGCGCCCTCTATAGTTCATGAAAAACGCGAATTTAAAAGGATTAAACAAATTGTCGATCATAAGTCCTATAGGCTTATTAAAGCTCTCCAAGTGCCGATCGTAATTACTGATTGAGATCGCTAGAAAAGTAATATATACCAAGTGCAGTGGCGTAGCGAACATAACTGGCGCCCGGGCACGACACTTTATTGACGCCCCTCTCCCCCTCCCGAAACACACAGTTTGTCTTGGAGACTATTTGGGCGCCCCTCTGCGAGTAGCGCCCGGTGCATTATACACCCCCTTGCACCCCCCTCGCTACGCCACTGACCAAGTGCCTATACAGACACGTAAGATTAATAAAATTAGGGTTTTGTACAGATGTTATATTAGTCAATGTTGTCATATCCTCATTGAAGTAGATATTATAAGAATGTGAATGCTAATAACGAGTAACGAGTATTCGTTAAGTCCGACCACACAGGAGATATGACACACGACTTCCTTCTATGTCTCTACCCTGTCGACCTTTAAGAAAGAATTTTTCTTTTCATTTGACAATTTTTTGGTTTCGAGAGATCTCCAAACGTATAGATTTTGCAAAAAAAAAAAAAAAAAAAAAAAAACTCGCAGAGTCAAATGTGACACGATTCAAATACTTTACTGTTTTTTACATACATAACAAGTTGGGGAAGTAAAAAAGAGTCAAAGTCCGGGGGGATTTTTGACCACTCCGACTCCACATCCCTGGTTTTTCGTCTATAGTTGCCCTAAAAACTAAATACAGGAATCGTCTTTTATCACTCAAAAACAATTTGCTTTTGTGTATTTTCTAACAGATCCACGTATGAAGAAAATTTTAAATAAAAAACAAACGCAACGTGTTACTTTTCAAATTATCTGAACATATGTAGTATCAACCACGGCGTATGATCAGATGAATATGCATTTTTTAATGATTGGTCAAACACGCATTATCTCCTACTGTCTGAAGATAATAAGTTTCTGATTATTTAATTAACATTCATCTATGGAATAATTTTATTTAAATTAAAATTTTAAACAAACAAAATACATATAATAACTCTTTATTAATAAAAGATGTTAAGAAGAATCGAAATTTCCGTTCGCCCATGAACACTAATGTCCACTTCTAGGAATTTTAAACCCGCAGACTCCCAAGTTTGAGTTCGAATGCCAATTAACTGGGAATGTCAGAAAAATTCTTAAGGCTTGTAGTGTTTATTTTACAGAGATATTGAATGAAAGAAGTAGGATAAAACCGGTAAAATTACATACTTTAATTTTTTTTAAAATAAAAACTCGTAATAAAAATTTATAATCGTTTTCATATTTACAATCTGTAAATTAATATTCAAAATCAAGTTAATATGTTCAATTTATTATTTTAATAAATAATAAAATTAAAACGGTAGTATCTCGACCAATTATTACATTGCCAGTTTCAAAATTTAATAAGGATTTTTTTCAGATCGCGATATTTCGCGCCTAGAATCGATCTTTTCTTATTTTTTTTTATCGTAAATGTACCAATCTTTAAGACTGTTGTATGTTGAAAATTTTTACCTAGAATCGTACTATAATTGTTTTATTAAATTAATTTATGAAAAATTCATTTATTTATTACGAGAAATCCATTGGCAATCAAATAAAACAAAAAATTTCTAGGCTTTTAAGCCGGTTCGAATACGGCAGTAGTCAGTTTTCTAGGTCGGCGGTTCCCAACCTTTCCGTCCTCAGAGACCACATTTTTTAACGATACAAACATCTATAGAATAACGATCAAACACGTTCCATTTTGTTTCGCTTTATTAATACGAAATCCACTCGTTTAATTTCAACAAATAAGTGAAGTTCGTTGCCGAATCGAAACAAGTTTACGGATTCTTGGATCTTTTCCACCAAGGACGACAATCGCACTCGCGTGATTTATTGATTTATTGACATTATTATTTATTGATAAGTCATTTCGTGTTTAGTTTTAGATTCGAATTAAAAACCCTTCTAATGAATTGCACTTGTATTAATGCGATGTTTTGAAAAAAGAAAGATAGTAACCAATTTAAAATGCTAACTTTAATAATTTTCAATATTGTCTCTGTCTTTTATAATAAACTATATATCAATTTAAACAATACATTCAGCAATTGAATCGTAAATATATCAAGATATTGCATAACTAATAATGTATATTATTAAGGAACTAATCCGATTTATTCAGTCGATGGTTTTTGCTACAATGGATTGAAAAATCGATTGTAGCAAAAACTCATCACGCTCGACTCACGTAATCCGTCCGCGTGCCAATTTACCCGCCGCGCTTTTTTTCTTTTTCTTTCTTTCGTTAGTAAAACGTATATAAACAGATGACATCGGGTCATTTTTTGTAATATATGTCAAGTTTTTTAATGCGTCTGCAATTTTACTGTTCAAATTTCTGCATGTTATCAGCTGATTGAAGAGCTTAAGACCATCAATATGTTAAATTAACCTTTTAATAAAATAATAATTAAAGCAGACATTTAGTTAAACATATCGGTGTTAAAGTAAGCTAACATACACTCAATACAATAGAACCTTTTCAAATAAGAATGTTACTGGTTGTTCATAAGTGTGCGAGAGGACATTATAAATTTTCTAGTGGTGTGTCCGATAGAAAAGTTTAAGAACCATTCCTGTAACTGAACTAATGGTTAATTGATTGCTGCTTGAACTAGTTATATCGCGTGTTACTTTCTACGCCATTAGATTATTCTCAGTGACTTTGTGTTACAACAGCCTCACACATTTAAATAACACATTAGATAGATGACCGGCACGACTCTTGCTAACAGAAAAGTATAATGTACAGGGGCAAAACATTACTAATTTCAGGCGGCGGAAAGCATATATTATCAACCAAAAACTTATTAAAAGTGTTAATAAAAATTCCAACCCGGCATTGTGACGATGTCACTATAAATACTTTCTTGTTGTTATGTATACTGGCACGTGTTCAAGAGATGATTTTAAAGGATAAGGTCAAGATTATGAAGTTTATAATCTAATTGAATCGTGCAAGTCACCGTCGATTTACTATTTATGAATTTAATTTATTATTTTATTTGAAGTATCAAATAATAAATTGAAATTCGTAAATAGTAAATCGATGGTGACTTGCACGATTCAATTATATTTATTTGTTTTTCTTGTTCATAATACACATGCACGAATAATATTATCAATATATTTAGTTTATATAGCAGGGTGTTTGTGTGTCAGTTGGCAATTATTCAAAACGCATAAATTGTTTTTGATGTTTGAGTTCGTGTAAGTTTTAATACTTGATTGTGTATATAATTTGACAACTTTAAATATGTGTTGTAGAGAAGGAACTTCCATGTGTCAATGGCGACATTTTGAAGTAAAATATTTGACCAATACAAAAAATGAGAGCACATTTCACCGTGTACTATAATTATAGGCGATACGAATGCTAGAATAGCCCAGATAATGGATACATTATATTACAACATCTTACAGTTCAATAAAAGATTGTATTTAATTTTTAATTGTTAAAAGATACACGGTGTTTGCATTTATCGAGTCTTTTTGTTTTGTAGTTTTGGATACAAAGATGTACCTGAAATTAGTATTATCTGTTCTTAATCTACTATTATTTAATTTTTGTGTTACTTTCATGCAAGACGAATTTCACTTTTTTAGTAAAACATATTAAGTGAATAGTTCTAAAAATACCGTGGTACATTAATACTGGAACTACTCCCAACTCGAACAATTCGGTATCCGAACACATGTTCGAAAAAGATGGCTGTATACTCGATTGTATGTTCGGCCGAACCAACACGATCTAATATAACAAATTTTTGATTAATAACAATATTTTAATATTTTAAAAAATTAAGACACAGTCGGTCCGCAAAAATTTATTCCCTAGACGATTTCCATTGTTTCTTTTGTTCTAGAACAATTTTCTTTCCTTAGTCGACCAGACCTCTCTTTATAGGCTACTTAGCCATCTAATATTAAAACCTTCCTTAAAAAAACAGAGTTAGTCCAATTAAAATTACAAAAATTGTTAAAAATTGGAAAATGGATTCTTACGACATCTTTGTTTACATATATCCGTCCGGAAGTTCGGGTCTTTATCCATTTAAAAAAGGCGCCGAAAAATGTAGATCTGTTGACTCGAACAAAAGAACAAAACAACAAATCAAATCTGTTCAAAAACAAAAAAAAAATGGAGATCGTCTAAAAAAATTTTTCCGGAACGACTGTCTTAATTTTTTAAACTAAAAATTTAACATCCGACGGAACTTTGTATAATTAACGGAAAAAGCTTGTATAATTTATGTAAATGCTGCAATTTACATATAATATTTTTTAGTAAATATTCTTTTTTAAAATAAAATGCGTTTGCAAATGAGTTTAGACCAAAACCGATTACTTTTATCGCTTACTGCAAGACGACGCTGCTTCTGATTATCACGTGACCTACACTTTTAACTCACGAAGGTGATAGAAAAAGCGATTTTATTTTTTTTATCCCAGCGATATTTGTAATTTGAAATAATCAAATGTTACAATAAACATTTAAAAACATCTCGAAATTCGGTTAATTTAGTAATTAGATCTTTAAATAGGACACGTTTTAAATCTATCATAGAATAACTAGTTATAGATACTTTCATAACTAACTATGGCGCCAGCTTTTCCCGCTCAATTGGATGTACTGTACAGTACGGTAGTGATCTACGTTCCGTAGAGTGACGTCATTACTATAACCAATAAAACTTTTCAAAACACTAAAATATCGATATAAAAATTACTTTATCTGTAAAAAAAATAACAATTTATATTAAAAAAATCACAACCTTAATCCTGACAACGAAAAAAACTGCGAAACCCACAAATTTTACATTCAACATATTACAATATATAGGCCTACATGGACAAAATTTATGCTGTTATCCGTAAATTAATTTAAGGAACAATTATAGTACGATTCTAGGTGAAATTTTGAAACATACAACAGTCTAATTTATTTGTGATTAAATGATAAATGTATTAATAAATTATATTAAAGCGTTGTTTACAGAGAAAACAACTGTTTATCAGTGCCGTAGCGTAATGCAAGCGGCAGGGGCGGCGCGCCCCAAGCGGCACTTTAAAGAGGCGGCAAAATTTTACACTAAATAATAATAATAATAATAATAATACTTAAATAAAGGGGCGGCGAAATTATCTCCCGCTCCAGGCGGTTGACACCCACGTTACGCCACTGCTGTCATTCTTTTATTAACTACTCATAACATTAAAACCGATAAAAGTCAATTTCTTTTTGATGAGAGAAATAGCATATAGACGAGACTATGAATGATTTACCCGACTAAATGTTAACATTAACAAAGAAAACTTTATTTTACGTCTTTAAAAAGTCGACAATATTACCAAGTAATGACTTGAAATAACGAGAATTTAAATTAATATATTTCGACAGTACTGTATATGTTTACGATCGAAATTATAGTATCATTTTAAGTGTATCATCGGAAGTGTATAAGATACTTAGAAAACCTGAACTTATAATACTCGTTACATAAATTGTTTTGTAACCTGTCAAGTTTTAAAAAATGCATATTTTTTATAGATGTAAGATATGTCTCTGAGTTATAAAAACTTGATATATGCCCACGATAAAATATTTGTTGCTTTAATATTCAGTGTAGTGTAAGGAATATAAATCAACCATTTGTTTTCGTATATACGAAGAACTTTTTTTTTTGTTGTAAAGCTTTCGATTTTAACGATACAATATACAACGCTAAAATATTTTGGCAAATAATTAATACTTTTAAACGTAGAAGTTCACCACGTTATAATGTAAGGATATTCTTGGAAAGATGGTTTAATTTTTATGCTACTAAATTTTCCAAAGAATATTCTTTATATATTAATAATTAACTCTAAATGTTTCTAAAACAAAAGTAATGATATTTAAGAAAAAAGGCGGACGATCACAGAGAGAAATGGTTTTTTTAATAAGCAGCCTTTACAGATCGTCTCGAATTACAGATACTTAAAAGTATTTTTTAGGTTTCTGGACAATTTTTACAACGCAAAAATTATAATATACATAAGGCTAAAATGGCAATGGGTTCAGTAGGGCCTATTCTTCCAACAGCTAAAATTGATTCTGCCTATATGTATGTAAAGTTATTTCGTTCGATGATTTCTTCTGTATTACTATATGCTACTCGTGTATGGGCAATTACTTATTTCGATAAACTGGAAATTGTCCTCGCTTTATATCTTCGTCGAATTTTCATGTCATAGCATAAAATTCCAGCTTAAATGTTACGATTGGAATTTGGTGTTTCAAGAAAGAATACCAGTAATAATAATAAAATCAATACTTTCATTTTGAATTACACTTGAAATTAAATGATTAAAGTTATGATAAATTAGCGTATAATAAACTGTATAAATTGAGTTCAACGATGGACAATTATACTCGTCGGCGTTTAAAAAATCGCTAGATAAATACGGTTTCTCTTTCCTAAGGTCCTCGTTTAATCGAAAGCTAAGTAAATAGTTAATAAGTAAATTTTATATTATTGTTCAAACTATTTGCGTAATTCTTGATGTTTTCTGCTGTAACATCATTTGAGTCGTACAAAATTAGAATGTCATCTACGTATCTAGCGTAAAAGACAATACCTTGAAACTGGAAGATTTTTTCGTCCACTGATGTCGTGCAAATGTCTGCAAGTTTGGGCCGATTACCGGATCACTGAATTTACTTATAAAGAAGAAAGAAATTACGAAATTAATTATTTAGACGTAACAATTACAAGAAAAAATGAAGCATTGTTGTTCCGTAAGTACGAAAAAATATGCAATAACAACAAAGTAATTAATTATAAATCATATTGTTCTATAGGAATAAAACGAAATGTTTTTTTGATGGAACTAAAGAAAATACTTAATAGAACAACTTTAAAAAAATATATTGATATTGAGATTAAGAACCTTTTTAAAAAATATATATTAAATGATTATCCGCAACAGCTTATACATAAGTGGCATAGTATGTATATTAATAATAGATATAACGTTAAGAATAAAAAACTAGAAAATTTATATATTAAAATACCATATATTTCAAATTTTTATGAAAAATATAAACTGTATATTAAAGAATTATTTTCTGTTAACTTAGTAGGCGAACAACGAAATAAGTTAAATAAAGGTATTTGTCTGATTAATAAAGCAAAGGAGATACAACCAAAAAACATTTTGGAGATGGCTGAAGTTGTATATGAATTGATGTGTACATGCACAGAACGGAAATACTATGTTGGAGAAACAGGAAGAAAATTGGAAGTGAGGCTGAAAGAGCATGAGGCGGCAATTAGATTAAACAGAATAGAATCCCCGTGGCAACAGCACTGCAACATAAAAAATTGTATTATTGACCGAAATAATGTTAAAATACTGTATAAAGTAAAAAATCGCGAAAAACGACGTATTATAGAGCATTATTGTATAAAACAACATGCAAATTGTATAAATTTAAATACCGGCGTATGCATTGATGCATGCTGGGATTGTTCGATGAATTATAAAAGTACCGGCAATGCAACTGGATGATATCCACTGAAGAGGCTGTGTAAAGCGAAATATAGATGGATACAATAAAGTAAGAATCACTGAGAATAGTTTACTGGTCTTTCTCGTGTTTCAAGTCTGTCGAAATCGGAATTAAAGAGTGATTTCACTTGTAATTCTCGAGATTTTTCTTTTTGAATTGAAAATTTCATAGAATTGATTAATTTTTAATATCGTATTAACCGATCTCATTGCTTTTATTATTTATTTAATATTTGATAAATTATAATGCAAGTTAAAAGCAATATAAAGTAAAATGAATTAGTGAACTCAAATAAACAGTAGAAATGAAATATGCTTAACAGCAAATTGTTTAAGATAGCCAACGCTGCCGAAGATGCCCCAATAGTGACGATTTAGAAACATTAAATGGAACCCTGAGAATAGGGTACTAAGCCATTATCTGGTCACGTAAATAAGTTAATGTTTTATCCTTCTAACAGGAAAAGCAACTTTCGTTGTTATAGAATTATAACAAAACATGCCAATTTCATATAAATGAAAGCAAAATATTACATAAAATTAAATGAAAATGACAATTTACTTGTTATTTCAACTGCGCTTGTTGGAGAAAAAAACAAACACCCCACTCAACAAGCCACCAATAAAACTCAACTGCCTAACCTCTAAAAAAAGTCTTCTTTTATTTTGTTTCTAAAAAAATGCGATTGACGAAGTTGCCCCGGTCTCCCCTATATATTAAACGATTATGCTTTCAACTCCGTCTTAATGAATATTCTCTACTGGTTAATAATACATACGTAACTTTTCTAATCAAACCTGCTATTGGTGCAATTCAAACAACTTTTCTATACTTCATCTGCTAAAAAACTGTACAGTTATTTAAAAATATCGTCAAAAATACCAAATAATAGAAATACTTGGCATGAACCAAAACTTTAATTATAAATCAAGAATTTAAGACTTATCAAAGAATGAAATGTATAAACTAAATAATTTCTTTACCCAAATTACCGATATATTTAACAACGATGTTAGTAATCATGACTCAGAGAATGATAGTCAACAATAACTTATATGTATAAATATATTTATCTCTTTTATTCATTATATGTGTAATAACTAAACTGACATATAATGTACAATAAGATATTACGTATTTCTTTCGTGTTTAAATAACCCCGCGTAACAAAGATTTTTTTAAAGTACAATATAGAATTGATTGATTGATTGATATTCGACAAATTTTACGTCATCACTAATATAATCGAAAATTGACGTGATCAGCTTTCACAAGTCAGAAGATTGTTTCATATAATGCGTTATAATTCGCGAAGATATATAAGTATAGGAACATAATATACATGAAAATGTAGAAAACAGAATTCTTTATGTAAATTTAAATATATTAAAATAATGAAATTATTATTATAATTATTCATCAAAGTTATCGTGATAAAAATATAGATAACAGTTTTTAATTATTAATGTGTAGTATTCATTAAGTTCAATTTTTTATTTTTGTAATGTAATAAAATATTATTTGTGTGTGTAAATAGTTTCTTTTCTGCAATCCAGATGGCGTCAATTGTGAAAGTTTGAAAAAGTTTTGATTGATGTAATTTCCAACTTTACTATAAAAATAGTTTTGGTAATAAAATAGTCAAAACTATCAAAAAGTTTATAATTTATTGTGATCATATCTACAATTCAGATTAATTTACATATTTTATTTATGAAAATAAGCAATATACATATATATATCTACATTTTCATTGGTATTTGGAAGACATTTTAACCCATTTGTTACACAGTAACAATTTCAGCTTTATTCTCATATGGATGAAATTTATGTTAGTAAAAAAGTCAAGACGTTATTTTCCCTCTCTAATTTGATGTTTTCATCAATATTTAGATTTAAAACATCAATTAAACTAATAATTAAATTTCTTTATAAAATATATATAGAAAAAATAAAATATATTACAACATAATGGAATAGCCTATTAATAAAATCAATATGATGAATTTCCAAATGAATAGGTTATTCGGTGACTATTTAGTCAAGATTAGAAAGCTCCAATCTTTAAGTAAACTTCAGTCAAGATTAAACATTATAAAGAAGCTGCACCATTGATATAATACATATCTGTTGCTTATAAAAGATAATTATAATAAGTGTTATGGAAAAAAGGATAAAACTTCCGAATTTAAGAAAACTTTTGTCAAGATGCAAAATACACATAAAATACTTTAAATGTTTTTTAAGAGAAGAGTTCGCACCAAATACGTTAAGTCTATTTGAATCCATTTCAGCAAATATACAACGTAGAGACATATGGGAGATCGAGAGTCAAATCATAAAAGCCACAAGAAAATTCGAAACTAAAACAATTGTCATGCTGAAACAACAAATAAGAAGACTACAAGGAAATACAGAACCAGCTAAAGAATTTACCGATTGTAAATATAAACGAAGAAAAGATCAGAAATCCAAAAAACTGTTCGGATACCCAATGCCAAGTGAAAAAAAAAATGGGAAAGTAACTTAATAGTTAATAAGACAACTAAAAATATACCGGAAAATATAACAAACATACTGAAACTAAATCTAAAATACTACATGCCACTAAACAATAAAGCAATTAACATAGTATTCGAGATTGATAAAGCAATAAATCAGATATAAATAGGAGATAGGTGCAATTTAAAACACCAAACAAAAAGTTGCCTTAAAAGACTAGAAAACAGCACTAAATTAGGTGAAATAATCTTAAAGATGGGGAAAAAATTACTCGAAATAATGTATAATAATAAAAAATTACTTAAAGAAAAATAATTTATGCCTAATCAAAACTGATAAAACCAACCAAATGATTATTGTTAATGAAAAATAAGAAAAAACGAAAGAATCTGAAATAATTTTAACAAATGACTTTGTAGAACTAACTAAAGACCCAAAAAAAGAAATAGAAAAATAGATGAAAAAAGAAATCACAAAATTATATAAACAATAAAATTTAACACTAGTTGAGCAAAAACAAATACTCAACTACAAAGAGATTAGAAAACCACAGCTTAAAATACGTCTCAAAACACACAAAGCTGGAGATATACGCAAACCATTAGTAAATTTTAAACACACAATATTATCTAACTTAGAACTATTCATTAAAGAAAGAACTAAAAATAGTTTCATACTCAAACTACTCAATAAAAAACACTAACGAATAAATAAAAAAACTGATGGGAATAAATATGAAACCAACATATAGGTTACTAAGTTTGGATATAATTTCTATTTACCCATCAATAAAATGGGAACTCGTTGAAAAAAGCTTATGCAATCTAGACGTATTATTCAAAATAATCGAATTTTTTGATTAATTACGCCTAAAGGAGTATGCCGCATCACGAATTAGCGGCAAGTCACGTAACATACGCCTAAAAGCGTATAATTGCATGGAAAGGGTTAAGAATTTTATGAACAGATTTCGCATACATAGTACAATTTATCTCTAAATTTCTCCTGTAGCTTTTTGCCCACTGGTAAACTCTGTTTGCATAATGACACAAGAAATAATTTCCAAAATCGCGTGTAATAACATTATTTAACAAATCATTAGGCACACTATGTGAAAGAAATTGCTTTATACTATGTCACATAATACTGTATACTGTTCATACGGTATTATGTGACATAGGATAAAGCCATATTAAAATTACAAAATTAAGTATGTAACAAATAAACAATTATTAGCCTACTGCCAAGTACCCACGCATGTAAACGGAACTTTTTAATGTGCCCAGCTGTTTGCAAAGTACTCACTACCATTGGAGTAACCGGTTTTCGTTAAACTGTTGCGCAGTATTCCAGTTGGAGTAAGTGTCAATTTTTTTTCGTAATTAACTAGTTGGTGGCGATTTAGGGTCGATTTACACGCAACAGTGACGTGCCAGCACGATGCAGTAAGCATCGATAAATATCACACATAGGTAATCAGAATTTCATGTACGACACTTGTATGATTGACAGAATACAGATCACGTGTCGTAAATGAAACTCTGATTGGCTATGTGTGATATTTATCGATGTTTACGCATCAAACGGTCACTGTGCCGGCACGTCACTGTTGTGTGTAAATCGACCCTTAAGCACTGATTGGCTTTTACCTACAAAGATAAGGTCAATGAATAAGATATTTGTTATCACCCCGTATTTTTAAATTTACTAACAAAACTCTCCTTTCTATGTTAAGTCTATGGGAGACCCTTCTTTTGTTCATTTGACAATAAAATCCTAGTTAGCATTTCTGTTGGGCTCTAATTGGTATATTATAGCTAAATGACAATTGTTTAACCAATAAGCGTCGACTGGGGTTAGTGGGGTGAAAACTTTCTTGGAAAAAGTTATACCAACTGGGAGGTACATTGTCAGCGACAAACGTAAACAAACAATTATAAATAATTATTCTTATTTATTTTTAGATTGAATTTAATAAATTTTTATGTATATTTATCTTATTTAACAAATAAGCATGTGTTTTAAACCATTCAGCCATAAATCTTTCAAAAAACAAAGTACTTCCAGTTATCGTGGTACTTCCGTAATACATAAAAAATATATGTATAGTCGTTAATATAATAAAGTAATAATCGCTTATTATAGTCTACTATTAGTACAATAGTGTAAAAAACGTATAAATAGAGTCAAATACACATCATCAATAATAAAAGTGTATTGACCTACATTTAGAAAAACCTTTATCCCCCCGCGCCGATCGGCGTTATAATCTATAGGCCGTATTATTTTTCTACGTCAATTTAGAAAGCTGCAGTCTTTTTTATTTGACAGAAAATAGGCATATCGACGTAACGTATATAACAAATTAATGGATTATTTATCAAAAAAACTATTTTTTAAAAATATTTTAAACTATTAAATTTTATTAACTTTTTTAAACATACATTATATTTTGAAGTTAACGATCGTAAAGTCTAATATGTACAGTACGTGATAGAAAACCGAAAATAGATCATATCTGCAACACTTTTTAAGCGAGATATCGCAAATTGCAAAAAGCACTTTAAAAATCACAAAATGTCTACGCGACAGCAGTGTCGTTTCGGATTATCGAGTGCACAGCTGACAGGTTTAATGTGCAGCCGTTTCTCGAAAACGGCACAGAATTCATGTTAGTACTCATACATTGCATAAAATGTTGAAAGAAATCCTTCTTAACAAATTTACAGATTAATAGGCATGTAGATTTCCCACCCTTTTTAAGAAAATGAAAGGAATTAATAATAACAGTGGAGGAAAATCTATAAATCAAAAATACGCGAGTCAGTAAAATTAAAATTAGGTCAGGAACTAGGATAAAATCATTTATTGTTAGCTATCATACTGCAACTGCAGAATTAGGCTATATGATTAGTTTCTTTTTTATGTAGAATTTTGTTTTCTATTGTATTCTTTAGATTTATTCAGACCCTTTATGATGCAATGTAATCTAGTCAGTAAGTAAAATTTTACAATATATTTGGTGACGATTTCTCTATGTTACAAATTACAAGATGTTATTTCAAATTATATTATTTTGAATTATTATCATTATATTAAACTAACTTTTTTTTTTAACATTTAGACGTCCAGTTACGCTGTGTTGATGTTTTGTCTCCTAAGGCATTTCTAACTGTTTTTCTGTTGGTTAATTTGTTTTTTTTTTTTTTTTTGGTCTCTCTTATTTCCTTCCATACTTTGTCAATCTCCATGCCATTAAGTTTATGGTGTTTCTTTTATTAAGGATCGCAAAGCGTTCTTTAAATTTACGTAAATAACTGCCATTTTCTTTGTGGATTATTTTTACACTTTTCATATTGATCGTACATTTATACTTGCTGCAGTGATTAGTCCATGGAGATTGGTTAGGCCTATATTTGAGTTTAATTGCTGCTTCATGTTCTTTTATTCTGGTTATGAGTTGCCTCCCTGTTTCTCCTATGTAGATTGCTGGACTTTTGCATGTACATTTAATCTCATATACTACTCCCGCTTCATCTAGTTTATCGTTATTTTTAATTTAATTTTTTAGTTTGGCTGCTAGTATAATACTATTCTTTCTGAAAACATTTTTGTATTTTTCATATGTGCCTTTTATATAGGGAAATGACGTGTATGTAATATTCTCATTCTTGTTTTTATAAATTCTGTTGTTTATCTTTTTAATAATCTGTTTGGGTAGGTCAAAATAAAACTATTTATTAGTTCATTCTTTGTTTTTCTCTGTTTTCTACCTTAGATGTTCTGTTCCATATTTTTGATAGCGCTGTTATAAAATTATTTGTTTTAATTGTTATAGGACGATACGATTTATAATTGAGAAGTTTATCTACATTGCTGCTTTTTTGTATGGTTTTATATTGAGGATGTTTTTTTCTTGGTTTATGGTTGTCTAGATAATTAATTTCATTTTTATTCTCTGTTTCACTTTCAAACTTTAGAGTATCACTTAGTGTGTTCGCATAGTTGTATATTTTATTTTCATTGGTTATAGGCCTTGTCGTATATTAATATTATATCATCTACATATCTAGCCATAAATACTATTCCATTTAAGTTTGCTAATTATTTATCTATTTCTGTCATGCATATTTCGACAAGTTTTGGTCCGATTATTGTTCCCATACTAATACCAGTTTTTTCTATATATTTTTTCCTCGATATGGTAGTAATTATTTTTAAAACCATATATTAGCCAGAAATGTATGTCTAGATTGCATAGGCTTTTTCAACGAGTTCCCATTTTATTGATGGGTAAATAGAAATTATATCCAAACTTAGTAACCTATATGTTGGTATTATTTTTATTCCCATCAGTTTTTTTATTAATTCGTTAGTGTTTTTTATTGAGTAGTTTGAGTATGAAACTATTTTTAGTTTTTTCTTTATGAATAGTTCTAAGTTAGATAATATTGTGTGTTTAAAATTTACTAATGGTTTGCGTATATCTCCAGCTTTGTGTGTTTTGAGACGTATTTTAAGTTGTGTTTTCTAATATCTTTGTAGTTGAGTATTTGTTTTCTCTCAACTAGTGTTAACTTTTATTGTTTATATAATTTTGTGATTTTTCTTCATCCATTTTTTTCTTTTTCTTTTGGGTCTTTAGTTAGTTCTACAAAGTCATTTGTTAAAACTATTTCAGATTCTTTCGTTTTTTTCCATTTTTTATTAACAATAATTATTTGGTTGGTTTTATCAGCTTTGATTAGGAATAAATTATTTTTCTATAGGTCATTTTTTTTATTATTATACATTATTTCGAGTAATTTTTCTCCCCCATCATTTAACATTATTTCATATAATTTAGTGCTGTTTTCTAGTCTTTTAAGGCAACTTTTTGTTTGGTGTTTTAAATTGCACCTATCCCCTATTTATATCTGATTTATTGCTTTATCAATTTCGAATATGATGTTAATTGCTTTATCGTTCAGTGGCATGTTGTATTCTAGACCTAGTTTCAGTATATTTGTTATATTTTCCGGTATATTTTTAGTTGTCTTATTAAGTATTAACTTACTTTCCCATTTTTTTTCACTTGGCATTCGGTATCCGAACAGTTTTTTTAGTTTTTGATCTTTGTTTATATTTACAATCGGTAAATTCTTTAGCTGGAACTGTATTTCCTTGTAGTCTTTTTATTTGTTGTTTCAGTATGAAAATTTTTTTAGTTTTGAATTTTCTTGTGGCTTTTATGATTTGTCTCTCGATCTCTTATATGTCTCTACGTTGTAGGCTTATATTTGCTGAGATGGATTTGGGGGGACTTAACGTATTTGGTGCGGACTATTCTCTTAAAAAACATTTAAAGTATTGTATGTGTATTTTGCATCTTGACAAAAGTTTTCTTAAATTGCGAAGTTTTATCTTTTTTTCTATAACACTTATTATAATTATCTTTTATAAGTAACAGATATGTATTATATCAATGGTGCAGCTTCTTTATAATGTTTAACCTTGACTGAAGTTTTCAATTTTTAAGAAAACTTTAGTCAAGATTAAACATTCATTAACGTATTTATTTGGAAATTCATCATATTGATATCATTAGTAGCCTATTTTATTCTGTTGTAATATACTTCACTTTTTCTATTAATATTTTATACAGAAATTTAGTTATAAGTTTAATTGATGTTTTAAATCTAAATATTGATGAAAGCATTAAATTAAAAAGGGAAAATAACGTCTTGACTTTTTTACTAACAAAAATTTCATCTAATTGAGAATGAAGCTGAAATTAATACTGCGTAACAAATGGGTTAAAATGTCTTTTAAATACCAATGCAAATGTAGATATATACTTGTATATTGCTTATTTTCATAAATGTAATATATAAATTAATCTGAATTGTAGATATAATCACTATACATTATAAACTTTTTAATAGTCTTAATTATTTTATTACCAAAACCATTTTTATATTAATGTTGGAAATTACATCGATGAAAACTTTTTCACTTTTACAATTGGCGCCATCTGGATTTCAGAAAACTAACTATTTACACACACAAATAATATTTTATTACATTACAAAAATAAAAAATTTAACTTATTGAATACTACACATTAATAAGTAGAAAGTATTTTCTATATTTTTTATTACGATAACTTTGATGAATAATTATAATAATAATTTCATTATTTTAATATATTTAAATTTACATGGAGAATTCTGGTTTCTACATTTTCATGTAAATTATGTTCCCATACTTATATATCTTCGCGAATTATAACGCATTATATGAAACAATCCTCTGACTTGTGAAAGCTGTTTACGTTAACTTTTGATTATATTACTGATGACGTAAAATTTGTCGAATATCAATCAATCAATTAATTCTTTATTGTACTAAGGAAAAAAATCCTTGTTACAGGGGGGTTATTTAAACACGAAAGAAACTCGTAATATTTTATTGTACGTGATATGTCAGTTTACTTATTACACATAGAATGAATAAAAGAGATAAATATATTTATACATATAAGTTATTGTTGACTATCATTTTCTGAGTCATGATTACTAACATCGTTGTTAAATATATCGGTAATTTGGGTAAAGAAATTATTTAGTTTATACATTTCATTCTTTGATAAGTCTTAAATTCTTGATTTATAATTAAAGTTTTGGTTCATGCCAAGTATTTCTATTATTTGGTATTTTTGACGATATTTTTAAATAACTGTACAGTTTTTTAGCAGATGAAGTATAGAAAAGTTGTTTGAATT
>NW_027121754.1:0-29678 GCF_030686945.1 Centruroides vittatus | reverse complement strand
ATATGTATAAATATATTTATCTCTTTTTATTCATTCTATGTGTAATAAGTAAACTGACATATCACGTACAATAAAATATTACGAGTTTCTTTCGTGTTTAAATAACCCCCCTGTAACAAGGATTTTTTTCCTTAGTACAATAAAGAATTAATTGATTGATTGATATTCGACAAATTTTACGTCATCAGTAATATAATCAAAAGTTAACGTAAACAGCTTTCACAAGTCAGAGGATTGTTTCATATAATGCGTTATAATTCGCGAAGATATATAAGTATGGGAACATAATTTACATGAAAATGTAGAAACCAGAATTCTCCATGTAAATTTAAATATATTAAAATAATGAAATTATTATTATAATTATTCATCAAAGTTATCGTAATAAAAAATATAGAAAATACTTTCTACTTATTAATGTGTAGTATTCAATAAGTTAAATTTTTTATTTTTGTAATGTAATAAAATATTATTTGTGTGTGTAAATAGTTAGTTTTCTGAAATCCAGATGGCGCCAATTGTAAAAGTGAAAAAGTTTTCATCGATGTAATTTCCAACATTAATATAAAAATGGTTTTGGTAATAAAATAATTAAGACTATTAAAAAGTTTATAATGTATAGTGATTATATCTACAATTCAGATTAATTTATATATTACATTTATGAAAATAAGCAATATACAAGTATATATCTACATTTGCATTGGTATTTAAAAGACATTTTAACCCATTTGTTACGCAGTATTAATTTCAGCTTCATTCTCAATTAGATGAAATTTTTGTTAGTAAAAAAGTCAAGACGTTATTTTCCCTTTTTAATTTAATGCTTTCATCAATATTTAGATTTAAAACATCAATTAAACTTATAACTAAATTTCTGTATAAAATATTAATAGAAAAAGTGAAGTATATTACAACAGAATAAAATAGGCTACTAATGATATCAATATGATGAATTTCCAAATAAATACGTTAATGAATGTTTAATCTTGACTAAAGTTTTCTTAAAAATTGAAAACTTCAGTCAAGGTTAAACA
This sequence comes from Centruroides vittatus, assembly GCF_030686945.1. Classification (NCBI taxonomy): domain Eukaryota; kingdom Metazoa; phylum Arthropoda; class Arachnida; order Scorpiones; family Buthidae; genus Centruroides; species Centruroides vittatus. The sequence continues at coordinate 28,641 of NW_027121754.1, read as the reverse complement.
TTATAAAGAAGCTGCACCATTGATATAATACATATCTGTTACTTATAAAAGATAATTATAATAAGTGTTATAGAAAAAAAGATAAAACTTCGCAATTTAAGAAAACTTTTGTCAAGATGCAAAATACACATACAATACTTTAAATGTTTTTTAAGAGAATAGTCCGCACCAAATACGTTAAGTCCCCCCAAATCCATCTCAGCAAATATAAGCCTACAACGTAGAGACATATAAGAGATCGAGAGACAAATCATAAAAGCCACAAGAAAATTCAAAACTAAAAAAATTTTCATACTGAAACAACAAATAAAAAGACTACAAGGAAATACAGTTCCAGCTAAAGAATTTACCGATTGTAAATATAAACAAAGATCAAAAACTAAAAAAACTGTTCGGATACCGAATGCCAAGTGAAAAAAAATGGGAAAGTAAGTTAATACTTAATAAGACAACTAAAAATATACCGGAAAATATAACAAATATACTGAAACTAGGTCTAGAATACAACATGCCACTGAACGATAAAGCAATTAACATCATATTCGAAATTGATAAAGCAATAAATCAGATATAAATAGGGGATAGGTGCAATTTAAAACACCAAACAAAAAGTTGCCTTAAAAGACTAGAAAACAGCACTAAATTATATGAAATAATGTTAAATGATGGGGGAGAAAAATTACTCGAAATAATGTATAATAATAAAAAAAATGACCTATAGAAAAATAATTTATTCCTAATCAAAGCTGATAAAACCAACCAAATAATTATTGTTAATAAAAAATGGAAAAAAACGAAAGAATCTGAAATAGTTTTAACAAATGACTTTGTAGAACTAACTAAAGACCCAAAAGAAAAAGAAAAAAATGGATGAAGAAAAATCACAAAATTATATAAACAATAAAAGTTAACACTAGTTGAGAGAAAACAAATACTCAACTACAAAGATATTAGAAAACACAACTTAAAATACGTCTCAAAACACACAAAGCTGGAGATATACGCAAACCATTAGTAAATTTTAAACACACAATATTATCTAACTTAGAACTATTCATAAAGAAAAAACTAAAAATAGTTTCATACTCAAACTACTCAATAAAAAACACTAACGAATTAATAAAAAAACTGATGGGAATAAAAATAATACCAACATATAGGTTACTAAGTTTGGATATAATTTCTATTTACCCATCAATAAAATGGGAACTCGTTGAAAAAGCCTATGCAATCTAGACATACATTTCTGGCTAATATATGGTTTTAAAAATAATTACTACCATATCGAGGAAAAAATATATAGAAAAAACTGGTATTAGTATGGGAACAATAATCGGACCAAAACTTGTCGAAATATGCATGACAGAAATAGATAAATAATTAGCAAACTTAAATGGAATAGTATTTATGGCTAGATATGTAGATGATATAATAATAATATACGACAAGGCCTATAACCAATGAAAATAAAATATACAACTATGCGAACACACTAAGTGATACTCTAAAGTTTGAAAGTGAAACAGAGAATAAAAATGAAATTAATTATCTAGACAACCATAAACCAAGAAAAAAACATCCTCAATATAAAACCATACAAAAAAGCAGCAATGTAGATAAACTTCTCAATTATAAATCGTATCGTCCTATAACAATTAAAACAAATAATTTTATAACAGCGCTATCAAAAATATGGAACAGAACATCTAAGGTAGAAAACAGAGAAAAACAAAGAATGAACTAATAAATAGTTTTATTTTGACCTACCCAAACAGATTATTAAAAAGATAAACAACAGAATTTATAAAAACAAGAATGAGAATATTACATACACGTCATTTCCCTATATAAAAGGCACATATGAAAAATACAAAAATGTTTTCAGAAAGAATAGTATTATACTAGCAGCCAAACTAAAAAATTAAATTAAAAATAACGATAAACTAGATGAAGCGGGAGTAGTATATGAGATTAAATGTACATGCAAAAGTCCAGCAATCTACATAGGAGAAACAGGGAGGCAACTCATAACCAGAATAAAAGAACATGAAGCAGCAATTAAACTCAAATATAGGCCTAACCAATCTCCATGGACTAATCACTGCAGCAAGTATAAATGTACGATCAATATGAAAAGTGTAAAAATAATCCACAAAGAAAATGGCAGTTATTTACGTAAATTTAAAGAACGCTTTGCGATCCTTAATAAAAGAAACACCATAAACTTAATGGCATGGAGATTGACAAAGTATGGAAGGAAATAAGAGAGACCAAAAAAAAAAAAAAAAACAAATTAACCAACAGAAAAACAGTTAGAAATGCCTTAGGAGACAAAACATCAACACAGCGTAACTGGACGTCTAAATGTTAAAAAAAAAAGTTAGTTTAATATAATGATAATAATTCAAAATAATATAATTTGAAATAACATCTTGTAATTTGTAACATAGAGAAATCGTCACCAAATATATTGTAAAATTTTACTTACTGACTAGATTACATTGCATCATAAAGGGTCTGAATAAATCTAAAGAATACAATAGAAAACAAAATTCTACATAAAAAAGAAACTAATCATATAGCCTAATTCTGCAGTTGCAGTATGATAGCTAACAATAAATGATTTTATCCTAGTTCCTGACCTAATTTTAATTTTACTGACTCGCGTATTTTTGATTTATAGATTTTCCTCCACTGTTATTATTAATTCCTTTCATTTTCTTAAAAAGGGTGGGAAATCTACATGCCTATTAATCTGTAAATTTGTTAAGAAGGATTTCTTTCAACATTTTATGCAATGTATGAGTACTAACATGAATTCTGTGCCGTTTTCGAGAAACGGCTGCACATTAAACCTGTCAGCTGTGCACTCGATAATCCGAAACGACACTGCTGTCGCGTAGACATTTTGTGATTTTTAAAGTGCTTTTTGCAATTTGCGATATCTCGCTTAAAAAGTGTTGCAGATATGATCTATTTTCGGTTTTCTATCACGTACTGTACATATTAGACTTTACGATCGTTAACTTCAAAATATAATGTATGTTTAAAAAAGTTAATAAAATTTAATAGTTTAAAATATTTTTAAAAAATAGTTTTTTTGATAAATAATCCATTAATTTGTTATATACGTTACGTCGATATGCCTATTTTCTGTCAAATAAAAAAGACTGCAGCTTTCTAAATTGACGTAGAAAAATAATACGGCCTATAGATTATAACGCCGATCGGCGCGGGGGGATAAAGGTTTTTCTAAATGTAGGTCAATACACTTTTATTATTGATGATGTGTATTTGACTCTATTTATACGTTTTTTACACTATTGTACTAATAGTAGACTATAATAAGCGATTATTACTTTATTATATTAACGACTATACATATATTTTTTATGTATTACGGAAGTACCACGATAACTGGAAGTACTTTGTTTTTTGAAAGATTTATGGCTGAATGGTTTAAAACACATGCTTATTTGTTAAATAAGATAAATATACATAAAAATTTATTAAATTCAATCTAAAAATAAATAAGAATAATTATTTATAATTGTTTGTTTACGTTTGTCGCTGACAATGTACCTCCCAGTTGGTATAACTTTTTCCAAGAAAGTTTTCACCCCACTAACCCCAGTCGACGCTTATTGGTTAAACAATTGTCATTTAGCTATAATATACCAATTAGAGCCCAACAGAAATGCTAACTAGGATTTTATTGTCAAATGAACAAAAGAAGGGTCTCCCATAGACTTAACATAGAAAGGAGAGTTTTGTTAGTAAATTTAAAAATACGGGGTGATAACAAATATCTTATTCATTGACCTTATCTTTGTAGGTAAAAGCCAATCAGTGCTTAAGGGTCGATTTACACACAACAGTGACGTGCCGGCACAGTGACCGTTTGATGCGTAAACATCGATAAATATCACACATAGCCAATCAGAGTTTCATTTACGACACGTGATCTGTATTCTGTCAATCATACAAGTGTCGTACATGAAATTCTGATTACCTATGTGTGATATTTATCGATGCTTACTGCATCGTGCTGGCACGTCACTGTTGCGTGTAAATCGACCCTAAATCGCCACCAACTAGTTAATTACGAAAAAAAATTGACACTTACTCCAACTGGAATACTGCGCAACAGTTTAACGAAAACCGGTTACTCCAATGGTAGTGAGTACTTTGCAAACAGCTGGGCACATTAAAAAGTTCCGTTTACATGCGTGGGTACTTGGCAGTAGGCTAATAATTGTTTATTTGTTACATACTTAATTTTGTAATTTTAATATGGCTTTATCCTATGTCACATAATACCGTATGAACAGTATACAGTATTATGTGACATAGTATAAAGCAATTTCTTTCACATAGTGTGCCTAATGATTTGTTAAATAATGTTATTACACGCGATTTTGGAAATTATTTCTTGTGTCATTATGCAAACAGAGTTTACCAGTGGGCAAAAAGCTACAGGAGAAATTTAGAGATAAATTGTACTATGTATGCGAAATCTGTTCATAAAATTCTTAACCCTTTCCATGCAATTATACGCTTTTAGGCGTATGTTACGTGACTTGCCGCTAATTCGTGATGCGGCATACTCCTTTAGGCGTAATTAATCAAAAAATTCGATTATTTTGAATAATACGTCTAGATTGCATAAGCTTTTTTCAACGAGTTCCCATTTTATTGATGGGTAAATAGAAATTATATCCAAACTTAGTAACCTATATGTTGGTTTCATATTTATTCCCATCAGTTTTTTTATTTATTCGTTAGTGTTTTTTATTGAGTAGTTTGAGTATGAAACTATTTTTAGTTCTTTCTTTAATGAATAGTTCTAAGTTAGATAATATTGTGTGTTTAAAATTTACTAATGGTTTGCGTATATCTCCAGCTTTGTGTGTTTTGAGACGTATTTTAAGCTGTGGTTTTCTAATCTCTTTGTAGTTGAGTATTTGTTTTTGCTCAACTAGTGTTAAATTTTATTGTTTATATAATTTTGTGATTTCTTTTTTCATCTATTTTTCTATTTCTTTTTTTGGGTCTTTAGTTAGTTCTACAAAGTCATTTGTTAAAATTATTTCAGATTCTTTCGTTTTTTCTTATTTTTCATTAACAATAATCATTTGGTTGGTTTTATCAGTTTTGATTAGGCATAAATTATTTTTCTTTAAGTAATTTTTTATTATTATACATTATTTCGAGTAATTTTTTCCCCATCTTTAAGATTATTTCACCTAATTTAGTGCTGTTTTCTAGTCTTTTAAGGCAACTTTTTGTTTGGTGTTTTAAATTGCACCTATCTCCTATTTATATCTGATTTATTGCTTTATCAATCTCGAATACTATGTTAATTGCTTTATTGTTTAGTGGCATGTAGTATTTTAGATTTAGTTTCAGTATGTTTGTTATATTTTCCGGTATATTTTTAGTTGTCTTATTAACTATTAAGTTACTTTCCCATTTTTTTTTTCACTTGGCATTGGGTATCCGAACAGTTTTTTGGATTTCTGATCTTTTCTTCGTTTATATTTACAATCGGTAAATTCTTTAGCTGGTTCTGTATTTCCTTGTAGTCTTCTTATTTGTTGTTTCAGCATGACAATTGTTTTAGTTTCGAATTTTCTTGTGGCTTTTATGATTTGACTCTCGATCTCCCATATGTCTCTACGTTGTATATTTGCTGAAATGGATTCAAATAGACTTAACGTATTTGGTGCGAACTCTTCTCTTAAAAAACATTTAAAGTATTTTATGTGTATTTTGCATCTTGACAAAAGTTTTCTTAAATTCGGAAGTTTTATCCTTTTTTCCATAACACTTATTATAATTATCTTTTATAAGCAACAGATATGTATTATATCAATGGTGCAGCTTCTTTATAATGTTTAATCTTGACTGAAGTTTACTTAAAGATTGGAGCTTTCTAATCTTGACTAAATAGTCACCGAATAACCTATTCATTTGGAAATTCATCATATTGATTTTATTAATAGGCTATTCCATTATGTTGTAATATATTTTATTTTTTCTATATATATTTTATAAAGAAATTTAATTATTAGTTTAATTGATGTTTTAAATCTAAATATTGATGAAAACATCAAATTAGAGAGGGAAAATAACGTCTTGACTTTTTTACTAACATAAATTTCATCCATATGAGAATAAAGCTGAAATTGTTACTGTGTAACAAATGGGTTAAAATGTCTTCCAAATACCAATGAAAATGTAGATATATATATGTATATTGCTTATTTTCATAAATAAAATATGTAAATTAATCTGAATTGTAGATATGATCACAATAAATTATAAACTTTTTGATAGTTTTGACTATTTTATTACCAAAACTATTTTTATAGTAAAGTTGGAAATTACATCAATCAAAACTTTTTCAAACTTTCACAATTGACGCCATCTGGATTGCAGAAAAGAAACTATTTACACACACAAATAATATTTTATTACATTACAAAAATAAAAAATTGAACTTAATGAATACTACACATTAATAATTAAAAACTGTTATCTATATTTTTATCACGATAACTTTGATGAATAATTATAATAATAATTTCATTATTTTAATATATTTAAATTTACATAAAGAATTCTGTTTTCTACATTTTCATGTATATTATGTTCCTATACTTATATATCTTCGCGAATTATAACGCATTATATGAAACAATCTTCTGACTTGTGAAAGCTGATCACGTCAATTTTCGATTATATTAGTGATGACGTAAAATTTGTCGAATATCAATCAATCAATCAATTCTATATTGTACTTTAAAAAAATCTTTGTTACGCGGGGTTATTTAAACACGAAAGAAATACGTAATATCTTATTGTACATTATATGTCAGTTTAGTTATTACACATATAATGAATAAAAGAGATAAATATATTTATACATATAAGTTATTGTTGACTATCATTCTCTGAGTCATGATTACTAACATCGTTGTTAAATATATCGGTAATTTGGGTAAAGAAATTATTTAGTTTATACATTTCATTCTTTGATAAGTCTTAAATTCTTGATTTATAATTAAAGTTTTGGTTCATGCCAAGTATTTCTATTATTTGGTATTTTTGACGATATTTTTAAATAACTGTACAGTTTTTTAGCAGATGAAGTATAGAAAAGTTGTTTGAATTGCACCAATAGCAGGTTTGATTAGAAAAGTTACGTATGTATTATTAACCAGTAGAGAATATTCATTAAGACGGAGTTGAAAGCATAATCGTTTAATATATAGGGGAGACCGGGGCAACTTCGTCAATCGCATTTTTTTAGAAACAAAATAAAAGAAGACTTTTTTTAGAGGTTAGGCAGTTGAGTTTTATTGGTGGCTTGTTGAGTGGGGTGTTTGTTTTTTTCTCCAACAAGCGCAGTTGAAATAACAAGTAAATTGTCATTTTCATTTAATTTTATGTAATATTTTGCTTTCATTTATATGAAATTGGCATGTTTTGTTATAATTCTATAACAACGAAAGTTGCTTTTCCTGTTAGAAGGATAAAACATTAACTTATTTACGTGACCAGATAATGGCTTAGTACCCTATTCTCAGGGTTCCATTTAATGTTTCTAAATCGTCACTATTGGGGCATCTTCGGCAGCGTTGGCTATCTTAAACAATTTGCTGTTAAGCATATTTCATTTCTACTGTTTATTTGAGTTCACTAATTCATTTTACTTTATATTGCTTTTAACTTGCATTATAATTTATCAAATATTAAATAAATAATAAAAGCAATGAGATCGGTTAATACGATATTAAAAATTAATCAATTCTATGAAATTTTCAATTCAAAAAGAAAAATCTCGAGAATTACAAGTGAAATCACTCTTTAATTCCGATTTCGACAGACTTGAAACACGAGAAAGACCAGTAAACTATTCTCAGTGATTCTTACTTTATTGTATCCATCTATATTTCGCTTTACACAGCCTCTTCAGTGGATATCATCCAGTTGCATTGCCGGTACTTTTATAATTCATCGAACAATCCCAGCATGCATCAATGCATACGCCGGTATTTAAATTTATACAATTTGCATGTTGTTTTATACAATAATGCTCTATAATACGTCGTTTTTCGCGATTTTTTACTTTATACAGTATTTTAACATTATTTCGGTCAATAATACAATTTTTTATGTTGCAGTGCTGTTGCCACGGGGATTCTATTCTGTTTAATCTAATTGCCGCCTCATGCTCTTTCAGCCTCACTTCCAATTTTCTTCCTGTTTCTCTAACATAGTATTTCCGTTCTGTGCATGTACACATCAATTCATATACAACTTCAGCCATCTCCAAAATGTTTTTTGATTGTATCTCCTTTGCTTTATTAATCAGACAAATACCTTTATTTAACTTATTTCGTTGTTCGCCTACTAAGTTAACAGAAAATAATTCTTTAATATACAGTTTATATTTTCATAAAAATTTGAAATATATGGTATTTTAATATATAAATTTTCTAGTTTTTTATTCTTAACGTTATATCTATTATTAATATACATACTATGCCACTTATGTATAAGCTGTTGCGGATAATCATTTAATATATATTTTTTAAAAAGGTTCTTAATCTCAATATCAATATATTTTTTTAAAGTTGTTCTATTAAGTATTTTCTTTAGTTCCATCAAAAAAACATTTCGTTTTATTCCTATAGAACAATATGATTTATAATTAATTACTTTGTTGTTATTGCATATTTTTTCGTACTTACGGAACAACAATGCTTCATTTTTTCTTGTAATTGTTACGTCTAAATAATTAATTTCGTAATTTCTTTCTTCTTTATAAGTAAATTCAGTGATCCGGTAATCGGCCCAAACTTGCAGACATTTGCACGACATCAGTGGACGAAAAAATCTTCCAGTTTCAAGGTATTGTCTTTTACGCTAGATACGTAGATGACATTCTAATTTTGTACGACTCAAATGATGTTACAGCAGAAAACATCAAGAATTACGCAAATAGTTTGAACAATAATATAAAATTTACTTATTAACTATTTACTTAGCTTTCGATTAAACGAGGACCTTAGGAAAGAGAAACCGTATTTATCTAGCGATTTTTTAAACGCCGACGAGTATAATTGTCCATCGTTGAACTCAATTTATACAGTTTATTATACGCTAATTTATCATAACTTTAATCATTTAATTTCAAGTGTAATTCAAAATGAAAGTATTGATTTTATTATTATTACTGGTATTCTTTCTTGAAACACCAAATTCCAATCGTAACATTTAAGCTGGAATTTTATGCTATGACATGAAAATTCGACGAAGATATAAAGCGAGGACAATTTCCAGTTTATCGAAATAAGTAATTGCCCATACACGAGTAGCATATGGTAATACAGAAGAAATCATCGAACGAAATAACTTTACATACATATAGGCAGAATCAATTTTAGCTGTTGGAAGAATAGGCCCTACTGAACCCATTGCCATTTTAGCCTTATGTATATTATAATTTTTGCGTTGTAAAAATTGTCCAGAAACCTAAAAAATACTTTTAAGTATCTGTAATTCGAGACGATCTGTAAAGGCTGCTTATTAAAAAAACCATTTCTCTCTGTGATCGTCCGCCTTTTTTCTTAAATATCATTACTTTTGTTTTAGAAACATTTAGAGTTAATTATTAATATATAAAGAATATTCTTTGGAAAATTTAGTAGCATAAAAATTAAACCATCTTTCCAAGAATATCCTTACATTATAACGTGGTGAACTTCTACGTTTAAAAGTATTAATTATTTGCCAAAATATTTTAGCGTTGTATATTGTATCGTTAAAATCGAAAGCTTTACAACAAAAAAAAAAGTTCTTCGTATATACGAAAACAAATGGTTGATTTATATTCCTTACATTACACTGAATATTAAAGCAACAAATATTTTATCGTGGGCATATATCAAGTTTTTATAACTCAGAGACATATCTTACATCTATAAAAAATATGCATTTTTTAAAACTTGACAGGTTACAAAACAATTTATGTAACGAGTATTATAAGTTCAGGTTTTCTAAGTATCTTATACACTTCCGATGATACACTTAAAATGATACTATAATTTCGATCGTAAACATATACAGTACTGTCGAAATATATTAATTTAAATTCTCGTTATTTCAAGTCATTACTTGGTAATATTGTCGACTTTTTAAAGACGTAAAATAAAGTTTTCTTTGTTAATGTTAACATTTAGTCGGGTAAATCATTCATAGTCTCGTCTATATGCTATTTCTCTCATCAAAAAGAAATTGACTTTTATCGGTTTTAATGTTATGAGTAGTTAATAAAAGAATGACAGCAGTGGCGTAACGTGGGTGTCAACCGCCTGGAGCGGGAGATAATTTCGCCGCCCCTTTATTTAAGTATTATTATTATTATTATTATTATTTAGTGTAAAATTTTGCCGCCTCTTTAAAGTGCCGCTTGGGGCGCGCCGCCCCTGCCGCTTGCATTACGCTACGGCACTGATAAACAGTTGTTTTCTCTGTAAACAACGCTTTAATATAATTTATTAATACATTTATCATTTAATCACAAATAAATTAGACTGTTGTATGTTTCAAAATTTCACCTAGAATCGTACTATAATTGTTCCTTAAATTAATTTACGGATAACAGCATAAATTTTGTCCATGTAGGCCTATATATTGTAATATGTTGAATGTAAAATTTGTGGGTTTCGCAGTTTTTTTCGTTGTCAGGATTAAGGTTGTGATTTTTTTAATATAAATTGTTATTTTTTTTACAGATAAAGTAATTTTTATATCGATATTTTAGTGTTTTGAAAAGTTTTATTGGTTATAGTAATGACGTCACTCTACGGAACGTAGATCACTACCGTACTGTACAGTACATCCAATTGAGCGGGAAAAGCTGGCGCCATAGTTAGTTATGAAAGTATCTATAACTAGTTATTCTATGATAGATTTAAAACGTGTCCTATTTAAAGATCTAATTACTAAATTAACCGAATTTCGAGATGTTTTTAAATGTTTATTGTAACATTTGATTATTTCAAATTACAAATATCGCTGGGATAAAAAAAATAAAATCGCTTTTTCTATCACCTTCGTGAGTTAAAAGTGTAGGTCACGTGATAATCAGAAGCAGCGTCGTCTTGCAGTAAGCGATAAAAGTAATCGGTTTTGGTCTAAACTCATTTGCAAACGCATTTTATTTTAAAAAAGAATATTTACTAAAAAATATTATATGTAAATTGCAGCATTTACATAAATTATACAAGCTTTTTCCGTTAATTATACAAAGTTCCGTCGGATGTTAAATTTTTAGTTTAAAAAATTAAGACAGTCGTTCCGGAAAAATTTTTTTAGACGATCTCCATTTTTTTTTTGTTTTTGAACAGATTTGATTTGTTGTTTTGTTCTTTTGTTCGAGTCAACAGATCTACATTTTTCGGCGCCTTTTTTAAATGGATAAAGACCCGAACTTCCGGACGGATATATGTAAACAAAGATGTCGTAAGAATCCATTTTCCAATTTTTAACAATTTTTGTAATTTTAATTGGACTAACTCTGTTTTTTTAAGGAAGGTTTTAATATTAGATGGCTAAGTAGCCTATAAAGAGAGGTCTGGTCGACTAAGGAAAGAAAATTGTTCTAGAACAAAAGAAACAATGGAAATCGTCTAGGGAATAAATTTTTGCGGACCGACTGTGTCTTAATTTTTTAAAATATTAAAATATTGTTATTAATCAAAAATTTGTTATATTAGATCGTGTTGGTTCGGCCGAACATACAATCGAGTATACAGCCATCTTTTTCGAACATGTGTTCGGATACCGAATTGTTCGAGTTGGGAGTAGTTCCAGTATTAATGTACCACGGTATTTTTAGAACTATTCACTTAATATGTTTTACTAAAAAAGTGAAATTCGTCTTGCATGAAAGTAACACAAAAATTAAATAATAGTAGATTAAGAACAGATAATACTAATTTCAGGTACATCTTTGTATCCAAAACTACAAAACAAAAAGACTCGATAAATGCAAACACCGTGTATCTTTTAACAATTAAAAATTAAATACAATCTTTTATTGAACTGTAAGATGTTGTAATATAATGTATCCATTATCTGGGCTATTCTAGCATTCGTATCGCCTATAATTATAGTACACGGTGAAATGTGCTCTCATTTTTTGTATTGGTCAAATATTTTATTCATAATTTCTAGTCGTTCTGGAGGAACGTATATCAGTAAAATTATTATAAATTTTTTAAATAACAATGTTATAGTTGAATTCGTAACATGTAGTAAAACCATTATATAATTATCAGTTTTTTTTAAATTTAATTTCTCCAATATTTTTTTAATCAAGAAACATAAACCTCCGTACGGACGGCCTGGTCTCATCGGGTTTTCGAGCGGTAGTTAAAAAAAAGTTGAACTGATCATTATTATTATCCAATTTTATATTCGGATTAGTAATCAATGTTTCGGTGGTGCCTAGTATATGATTGTTATATAAAAGACAGGCAAAGTTATTACTATTGATTATTTTTCATAGACCTTGGCAGTATCAATTATTTATGCGTAATAAATTATCTTGTGGTGTTTTCATTATTAAGTTCTTCTTTTGTCTTATTTAGGATGTCCGAGTTAATAAATCTTTTGGAGAAATATACTGTAAAAAATCTGCGTAAACTAATCGTTGCTGTACTAAACTGTAAGTAATTTTGTGCTAATTTATTAAGAAATAATCATCTCGTAATTTAATTTTAATTCCACGTTTTATTAGGTCGATATAATGTAGTAAATGCATTTTTTTCCTCAGGCGTGAATTTTTAACTAAATCCTTTGCCGTATTTACATTTTGCCATTCTCCTGACAGTTTATTTTGTTTTAGTTTATTAAAATTCATGAATATAGTATTACGTATTTGTTCCGATTTTAGAGTTATACATTTAATGTTTATTATAGGATTAAGATTGTCACGAATAAATTTTATAACTTTTTTTTCGTTGTATGGCATTTTTAAGACGAATGTAAGAAAGTCTAGAAGTTCTTTACGGTTCTTATCTGTCATAATATTTATAAAATCGTAGATTATTAGCTTATTATTATTAATAGAGTTAGTCATAGCATCTGGTTTAAATTGCGTTTGTTCATTACAAGTATGCGCTTTAGTCAAATCTAGTTCAATTTTATCATATTTTTTATTCACCAGTTGTAGTTGTTTTTTAAATTTTATTGTTTCACTATGAATATTATTGATTTCTTCTCGAGTAGACGTAAACTGATCATCAATCGTTTGGTTGCTAGCCGTAATAAGTTCGAAAATCTTTAACCATAACTCTGTAGTTGAGATGTCTGATCATTCTGGATTAGTTGACTCGATTAAATTAGTAGATGAGTTCTCAGCCGAAGTATTTGGAGAAACTGTTTTTCTTGTTTCTGTATATTCAGTTGTGAGATTTACCTCGGATCCGGATGATTTGGCACAATTAGACGGTTGATTTGAACGGTTAATAGGTGGTTTTCCTCTTCTAGGAGAGATTTTCTGCATAGGTCCAGGATTAGGTTCGATGTTAGATATCAGCAATAGCAGCAATATTAGTTTATAGCAAATCATTATAATACCGAAGAAAGTATATTTTACGATATTTGTCAAGAAAAGAATCCTTTGGTGAAGCAGAGTAAAAAAAGTCGCCAACAGCCTTGACGATCAGAGCGCCTCTAAATTTGTCGAATATTAAATTCTCATACTAGAGATATGACTATCAGTCCTTCTAAATGATTATATTATTTAACTTTTTCAGCTTTTAGAACGTCAGAGGTGATATATTTAATTTGCTTTTTTGTGCGAGAAAACTGATGTATTGGCTATTTATAACGGTATTTTGAATGTAATTAATTTAATTTTAAGTCTAATTAATGTACCATCAGATAGTATACTATTTGTTTACTTATATATCGATGTATTAGTATATAACATTTATCGTTAATTATGTCTCATGTGAATTATAATTTCGTGTATATAACTGTTTATTTATTCGTCAAATCTCGATAGTTCTGCCAGTTTTCGTACGATTTAGAAACGTAGTTCACGTAAATTCTTTCATATACATTAGACTCATTATAATATATAATTAGTTTATTTATTAATCGGAAAATATTAATAGCATATAATTAGCAGATTTTTAGTAATAATATAATTATTTTTTTAATTGTATAATATTCATTTATATATTTTATTTAATTTGTTTTCATTTTAGAGCATTATTAAATTGAAATTTCTATTTTATTAAAAAAAGTTTTAAAATTATAACGGTTAGGAAATTTTTTTTTGTCCTTTTAAAATTCAAGGGATTTAAACGTTACTTGTCAAACTAATTGATGTAGGGGAAGTACAGTATTCACGTGACCTTGCGTGGTAAATTGTTTCGTGTCTCGTCATTATAAACAATAATGTCATTTACATTCTTTCATGACTGTTTCAAATGGTTTTTCTTAATAGATAGATTAAAATATTTTTTATATAATAAACTGAATTTATAATTTATATAATTTATTACTGTGTTGATTTTTTTCGAAATAATAAAACATTCAAGTTATTAAAACATCAAATTAGCTTTATAATTCACATAATTATGTTTTATTGTTATTTCTCGAGAATGTAAGCACATTTCTTATTAAAAATATATTTTATTTGCCGGTTTTTCGAAATACGTTTAAATAATTCAAAGTATTTGCCATAGATGGCGACTAATTATTATTATAACAAAAATTCTTTTACAAAATATAATGACTATTTAAAACGAAAGATCGCGTCGCGTATTTTTCGAACTTGATTCAAATTATTTTCGATTATATTAAATTATTTTTGTGGAACACACAGTTATGTGAAATATTTATTGTTTTATTAATTAAAATACTTTTTAAATATTTTTTATTTATCTTACCAATATATAGCGTATATATATCTATATATATAACCCATTCAACAGGTGTCCGTCCTGCTGTCCGTCCGTCCCGTAACCGTTTGATAACCGACACTAGAGGCGCCCCTATCGTGTGTCATATTTCAAACATTCAAATTAAATTAACAATTTTAATTATTATTTAAATTAACAATATAAATTATTATTCTTCATTTGGCCAATACACTATTATTTGGTCAATATAACAATATAAATAATTCAGTATATTTGTAATGGGAATTTATTACTGTCACAGAATGCCTGTAATGTTCACTAGGGGGCGAATAACGAAAATCCGGATAGATTTGAACCGCTACGATAAAACGATAAGTGAAATAGTTAAGCTAATATTTTAATATAATAATAGAAACCTTTCATGGCACGAACGGACGGACGGACACCTGTTGAATGGGTTATATATATACATTAAGTGCATCAAACTTTTAAAAATTAGGCGCGCGCAACTTTCATATATTAGGTGCATTAAACATGCCTCATAGAAATTTGTAATACTGCTAAAACGCCCACTAGGGGGCGTCTCGGGCTACTAGTATTTATATATTTGGTTACAGCTAAAAGTATATCTATTTTAACTGTTCGGTTGATATAAATACTTTATCTATTTAAACATCGAATTGGCTGTATAATTATGATAATTATGTTATCGTTTTACATTACTCGTGTGTATTTGTACACCGTTAAATAAATTAGTAAATTCAACACCAAAAACTCCACTTTGAGGAAAAAAATTATTTACTGAAATTTTTGTACAAAAGTTATCGATTTTTTTTTCGTAAAGAAAAGTGTATAGAACGTTACAAAAAAGTGGTCGAAGATCGAGAAAAATTCGGAATTCAAAATTTACGTTAAAATAATCTGAAAGTTACCAGGCTTATATATTTCCTTTAATAACTTTTAAATCTTAATTATTAATTATTAAGCGTATTATAATTAAATAAAAAATATTCGTGTGTTATGTTTTTAAATTAATATTAAGTAAAACTTAATAAAATAAAATAAAGGTATATATTTTAAATAATTTTATAAATAGAAAAAAAAACTTAAATATGTAAATAAACTTTTTTCTTTAAATGGCGCGCTGAATTAAAAGGAAAATTGAATAACGAAGAGAATAATTTCTTAAATCTTACCGGAATGATTTGGGAATCTTATGTGGGTACGACTTTCGACACAGCACGAGTTACATTTCAAATGAACATAAGAAAACACTGAATAAAGCTATTAAGATTTTGTTTCGACTAAATAACTATCTAGATTCCATAGAATGAACACTTAAAAAGAAACATGAATTTATCAATAATTTACTTGCTACAAAGCTACCAAATATAAATAGAAAATTATAAGAAAACAACAATAAACTTATTTGTTGTGAAAATTTGTTACCACGCCATTGGTGACAGATACTCACTACGTTAACCAACTGTTAACTGACTGAATGGTTGACTGAAGTTTACATCTTATTGTTGCTAGAACTGCTATTTTCGCGGTATTAAATTTAAAATTAAATAGCCCGCAAGAAAAAAGACTTATTAAACTTAATTTATGATAATAGAACTGCAGTAATTTTTGTACGTTTAAACTAAAAAAAGACGTCGAACAACAAACCACGTGCAAGCTAAGCGAGCGAAAACTACCACAAAAATGGCGAATGAGCGGAGCAAACGTGTGTTTTATCACGTGACATGCGACCTTGAAACCTCTCTATAAGGAGTCTATATAATTTTAAGATGTAAAGTTATAAAACTGTAATATATAAGTTACAGTATGTAATATGTGCGACTAATATTACATAAAAACTCTTTCTGTTTGGAAATGTCTTGTATTATTTAATAACGGTATTCAATTTATTACAGTAGATCCTCGTTAATTCGAACTCAGGGAACGCTAGTAACTTTTTAGAAAAGATCTAATGCTTTATATCTTTGTTAAAAAGTTTTAACTGTTTCTTACAAAAAAAATTATGGTTTATCTTATATATAAAATTCTCGTGTCACAATGTTAGTTACCTTACTCCTCCGAAACGGTTTTACCGATTTTTACCAAATTTCATATGCATATTCAGTAGGTCTGAGAATCGGCTACTATCTATTTTTCATACCCCTACACCATTTCCCCCTTTCAAAAATATATTTATATATAGATTAAGGCTTTTATGTCCAACAGATGGCGCTACCTTCCGACGACCTAAGTTTGCTTTTCTGTGAGGCATTCTGCTTTTCTGTGAGAATGGACTGAAGCAGATCATTTTCTATCTATCTATATACATAAAATATAACGCTCGTTTGTTCCTACCGATTCCTTTGAAATTTTGACACAACGTTGCATTCGAATACGCACGTGTTTCTATATAATATACATGTCGAAATTCTCCATACTGGGGGAAGATGGACGGGATTAAGGCTTACCGTGAAGAACTCGGCTTCTATTATACTATTTTACATGCGGTTTTTTGCGTTTTTAATTGCGTCAACAGAATATACACTAAAAAGAGATTTTTCGATATTCCTCAGCGGGAAAAGTGACGGGATTAAGCTTACTGTGAAGAACTCGGCTTTTATTATACTATTTTAGATGCGTTTTTGATTGCGTTTTAATAGGGTACGTCAAGAGAATGTACACTAAAAAGGGATTTTTTGAAATTCTCCCCCACGGGGGAAGTGTTATACATTTATAATAGATACATTTTGAGCCACAACAACGCGTGGCCAGGTCAGCTAGTACACTAAAAAGAATTTCGATTCAAAATGAATTTAAATAAAATATCTGAAAATTAATTGTCTGGGTAATTCTTGAAGTCGGGTGAACGTCGGAATCGAAGGACAAAACATTTCGGTTTATTATTTAATTATATTTTTCATAAGACTGTTTATGCGCATGACAGAGATCTCTCGAGCAAATTTAACATGGCAATTTTTTAAAATCAGATTCGAAGGTGAAAAAGTTACGGCAGAAGCCACGGATTCGTTCAGCCATTAAACTAAACAAAATTTGTGATATGAAACAAAAAACAAATCAAACCGCGATTTTTAAGCGATTTTTTGCATCTATAATCGATCTGTACTTTATATCTTTATTACAAACACGCCACTTTATACGAATGTTATATTTTAAAAATTCACATAGAATTGGACAGCTGGTGTCGAAATACCCGCCACGTTTGTCTCTTCTGGACACGTGATTAAGTTAAAACGCGAACTATTTTTAAATGTTTTCCGCGCAAAAATCAACGTGTTACTTTTCATATTATCTGACCACGCGCAGTAGCAACCACAGCATGTGGTCGGATGACTATGCAAACTTCAATAATAGCTCAAACACGCATTACCTTCTCCCGTCACAAGAAAATAAATTTCTGATAAGTTTATTCCATAGATAAATGTTAATTATTTTATTTAAATTAAAATTTTAAACAAATAAAATACGTAGAATAATTTTAAGAAACTTTATTAATAAAAGATGTTAATTGATAAAAATCAAAATTTCCTTTCGTGTACCGTCCAACTGTATAAACACTTCTAGGAAGATTAAAAATAAGTTAATTGTAGGTTATTATTTCCAGCAAAGACCAATCTTCTGGTACGATTTGTTCACAGCACACTCTTATAATTAACATTTGATAGCTTTCGATTAAATGAGGATCATAGGAAAGAGAAACCGCATCTATCTAGCTAATTTTTAAACGCCGACGAGTATAATTGTCCATCGTTGAACGCAATTTATACAGTTTATTATACGCTAATTTATCATAACTTTTATCATCTAATTTCAAGTGTAATTCAAAATGAAACTATTGATTTTATTATTATTACTGGTATTCTTTCTAGAAACACCAAATTCCAATCGTAACATTTAAGCTGGAATTTTATGCTATGACATGAAAATTCGACGAAGATATAAAGCGAGGATAATTTCCAGTTTATCGTAATAAGTAATTGCCCATACACGAGTAGCATATAGTAATACAGAAGAAATCATCGAACGAAATAACTTTACATACATATAGGCAGAATCAATTTTAGCTGTTGGAAGAATAGGCCCTACTGAACCCACTGCCATTTTAGCCTTATGTATATTATAATTTTTGCGTTGTAAAAATTGTCCAGAAGTCTAAAAAATACTTCTAAGTATCTGTAATTCGAGACGATCTGTAAAAGCTGCTTATTAAAAAAACCATTTCTCTCTGTGATCGTCCGCCTTTTTTCTTAAATATCATTACTTTTGTTTTAGAAACATTTAGAGTTAATTATTAATATATAAAGAATATTCTTTGGAGAATTTAGTAGCACAAAAATTGAACCATCTTTCCAAGAAAATCCTTACATTATAACGTGATGGACTTTTACGTTTAAAAGTATTAATTATTTGCAAAAATATTTTAGCGTTGTATATTGTATTGTTAAAATCGAAAGCTTTACAACAAAAACAAAAAGTTCTTCGTATATACGAAAACAAATGGTTGATTTATATTCCTTACATTACACTGAATATTAAAGCAACAAATATTTTATCGTGGGCATATATCAAGTTTTTATAACTCAGAGACATATCTTACATCTATAAAAAATATGCATTTTTTAAAACTTGACAGGTTACAAAATAATTTATGTAACGAGTATTATAAGTTCAGGTTTTATAAGTATCATATACACTTCCGATGATACACTTAAAATGATACTATAATTTCGATCGTAAACATATAAAGTACTGTCGAAATATATTAATTTGAATTCTCGTTACCTCAAGTCATTACTTGGTAATATTGTCGACTTTTTAAAGACGTAAAATAAAGTTTTTTTTGTTAATGTTAACATTTAGTCGGGTAAATCATTCATAGTCTCGTCTATATGCTATTTCTCTCATCAAACAGAAATTGACTTTTATAGGTTTTAATGTTATGAGTAGTTAATAAAAGAACTCAAATGATAGCAGTGGCGTAACGTGGGTGTCAGCCGCCCGGAGCGGGAGATAATTTCGCCGCTCCTTTATTTAAGTATTATTATTATTATTATTTATTGTAAAATTTTGCCGTCCCTTTAAAGTGCCGCCCGGGGCGAGCCGCCCCTGCCGCTTGCACTACGCTACGGAACTGATAAACAGTTGTTTTCTCTGTAAATAACGCTTTAATGTAATCTATTAATACATTTATCATTTAATCACAGATAAATTAGATTGTTGTGTTTCAAAATTTTACCTAGAATCGTTCTATAATTGTTCCTTAAATTAATTTACGGATAACAGCATAAATTTTTTCCATGTAGGCCTATATATTGTAATATGTTAAATTTAAAATTTATGGGTTTCGCAGTTTTTTTCGTTGTCAGGATTAAGATTGTGATTTTTTTAATATAAATCGTGATTTTCTTTACAAATAAAGTAATTTTTATATCGATATTTTAGTGTTTTGAAAAATTTTTTTGGTTATAGTAATGACGTCACTCTACGGAACGTAGATCACTACCGTACTGTACACAGTGGCGTAGCGTAGTGGGGGCGATAGAGGCGGCCCGCCCCGGGCGGCACTTTTAGGGGGCGGCAAAATTTTACAATAAATAATAATATCTTGTAAAAATACCTAAATATAGGGTCGGAGAAATTTTTCTCCGCCCCGGGCGGCTTACACTCACGCTACGCCACTGACTGTACAGTACATCCAATTAAGCAGGCAAAGCTCGCGCCATAGTTAGTTATGAAAGTATCTATAACTAGTTATTTTATGATAGATTGAAAACGTGTCCTATTCAAAAATCTAATTTACTAAATTAACCGAATTTCGAAATGTTTTTAAATGTTTATTGTAACATTTGATTATTTCAAATTACAAATATCGCTGGGATAAAAAAAATAAGATCGCTTTTTCTATCACCTTCGTGAGTTAAAAGTGTAGGTCACGTGATAATCAGAAACAGCGTCGTCTTGCAGTAAGCGATAAAAGTAATCTGTTCTGGTCTAAACTCATTTGCAAACGCATTTTATTTGAAAAAAAGAATATTTACTAAAAAATATTTTATGTAAATTAAAGCATTTACATAAATTATACAAGCTTCTGTAAGACTATTTCGCATACGAACATTTTCTTCACTTATTGTATAATTTGTCAACGTGGACATTAATTATTAATTGGACAATTGTACTAGTTTTAAGATTTTACGCAAGAATTGGAAAAAAGTACTTGAAGAAAACAGACTTTTTTCAATTCTTGCGTAAAATCTTAAAACCAGTACAATTGTCCTATTGATAATTAATGTCCACGTTGACAAAATATATAATAAAAAACTAAAGGACAGTGAGGCAAAAATAATTAATTACCGTATTTTACAAACTATAAGATGCACTTTTTTCTTCGAAAAATTGACTCCAAAATTAAGGTGCGTCGTATAGTTTGTAAAATACGGTATTTTTTTCACTGCTTATAATAAATGGATTCTGGTTGCATTTTTCGATCATTATTCATTATGAAAAATACCACTTTCATGAAGTGTGTTTAAACATTTAATAAAGCCGTTCATTAAATAATTCACAAATAATTCACATTAAAACCGGTATCACGTGACATAATACGTCGCCAGAAAAGTTGCGAGGAAGTTGACGTAGCTTCCCTATCCTCTTTCAATTTAACTCATTTACAGGAAAATAAAAGTAAATTGTGGAATGTACAAAATAAAGTTAAGTTTCATTTATTTACTGCAAATTTTAAGCAAATTTGGGTAACGGGCAAATAAATATTCGTAATTTTTGCAAATTATTTATATAAGGCATTTAACTGTTATACATGTCATTACAATTTTTTCATGTGCAATATAAAATCTCTATTAGACGTATATCACTTTAAATCGAAATATATAAAGCATATCAATGTTATACATATACATTTTTCACTCGAGTGTATTCCCATGCAGATACTATAAAAGTATAATATTTTGCGACGGTAATCACGAAAGTAAAAGTGCCTAGAATCGCCTTTTGTGTTATGATATTTGGTTGTTCGAGTTCTCTGTGACGAATCGGCAGGGCAGAATCCGTAATTCAAATCGGGTTCTCCACATCTCCATTTATAACAGGCTATATGTATGCAATTTTGTAATGAAATTTTGAACTAAAGATTTTCCCGAATTATTTATTTACCTGTTAATACATTGTCAGGTAAATTTTTTATGTTCGCCTTTAGAAAAACTAACATATTTATACACTTATTTTTACAGCTTCTCTTTTTATTAAACGAAAAAATATGCTACATAAAACGTTACTATTTATGAAAAAAAATGTTTTTCTAATTCAGTTCAAAAAATATTGATGTTTAGAATTATGTATTTTCATATATTTTCAATTATGTTGAATTATTTAAATTTTTAAATTAAAAAAAAAAAAATTGAGAACAGAATTGACATATTACGTTTACATTTCTGTTATCTGGAGAGCACAATAGTAACTATCTTTTACATACACGAAAAATATCTTATATATATTATATATAAAATTAACGTATTAACATATTACAAAATAATAACTAGAATGTATTATCTGTATTTTTTATTTGGATAACTTATAAAATTTATTATTCACTCTTTTAATATATTTAAATTTAATTTATCGGTGATATCTAAACAATAAAAACTGAGATTATTTACTAAAATAATGCTTTTAAATAATAGAAAATATGTAATATTTTAAATTTCGATTTTTTAGATAGCTTTACGTCATACGTAATACGTCATAAGTAATAGACAGAAAATAGAATGGACTCTCCTTACCTGCAGCAGATGTCCCTGCAATTACATAATTTGTCACGTGACCTCGGTAACAAGTGTTTTTGTTTACAATATTTTTGACTAGTATATTTTGTAAATTAATTAACAGAATCGAATAAAATTTAAAAAATTACAGAAGGCAATGAATAACAAATATACAACAGCATAAATTAGTACAAAACTAACAGAATAGAAAAAAAAATTGACATTAATTATGGCAAATAAATTTTATTATAAAATTAAAAAAAATTACATTCTAATCTGACACAACGAATTGTTTAGTCTTAGAAACATTTTCGCAAGTACAATATAAAAGTTACACTGTAAGTCGTTTAAATAACAGTGTAAAATAATAAGCTTTTTATTGATAAGGAAAAAAAAACAGTCTTCGTACTTTTATATTAATATCACATTGACTCTACGTAATCTCCAGCTGCAATTGCTAACAATCCTGACCTTTATAAACATATAATAATCATTATTTTAAAATAGAACAATATTTTTCTATTATTATAATATAAAATCAAAAAAGTGACTTCTATACATTGCATTTACGATTAAATAGAAATAATAATTATCGGAAATTAAGAAAAGTATAATACAAACATGTAATTAACTGAATAAACATGGGATTTCACAAAACTAGCGAAAAGAATTAAAGAAACAGACAGAAAATGAAACACTTACATCGATACTAAACATGACCAACTTTGATCTAAACAGTATGTTCATTTAAAGAAATTGTTTACAAAATTTTGATGAATGAAATATTTAATTAAATATTAAAATATTTTTTAAAGTTCTGTCGGATGTTAAATTTTTAGTTTAAAAAATAAAGACACAGTCGTTCCAGGAAAATTTTTTCCTTAGACGATCTCCATTCTTTCTTTTGTTCTAGAACAGATTTGTTTTGTTGTTTTCTTCTTTTGTTCAAGTTAACAGATCTACATTTTCCAGCGCCTTTTTTTAAGTGGATAAAGACCCGAACTTCCGAACGGATATGATATGTAAACGAAGACGTCGTAAAATCCCACTTTCCAATTTTTAAGAATTTTTAAATTTTTTATTGGACTAACTCTGTTTTTTAAAGAACGTTTTAATATTAGATGGCTAAGTAGCCTATAAAGGAAGGTCTGGTCATCTAAGGAGAAAAATTGTTCTAGAACAAAAGAAAAAATGGAGATCGTCTAGGGAGATAAATTTTTCCGGAACGACTGTGTCTTAATTTTTTAAAATATTAAAATATTGTTATTAATCAAAAATTTGTTTTATCAGATCGTGTTTGTTTGGCCGAACAAACAGTCGAGTATACAGCCATCTTTTTCGAACATGTGTTCGGATACCGAATTGTTCGAGTTGGGAGTAGTTCCAGTATCAATGTACCACGGTATTTTTAGTACTATTCACTTAATATGTTTTACTAAAGAAGTGAAATTCGTCTTGCATGAAAGTAACACAAAAATTAAATAATAGTAGATTAAGAACAGATAATACTAATTTCAGTTACATCTTTGTATCCAAAACTACAAAACAGAAAGACTCGATGAATGCAAACACGTTGTATCTTCCAACAATTAAAAATTAAATACAATCTTTTATTGAATTGTAAGATGTTGCAAATTAAACCCAATGCCAGAAAAATGGTATTTAATAGGTGGTAACAGACTTAAAACCTTTCCAGACACCTTCAAAATGTCGCCATTGACACATGGAAGTTCCTTCTGTACAACACAATATTTAAAGTTGTAAAACTATATACACAATCAAGTATTAAAACTTACACGAACTCAAACATCAAAAAACAATTTATGCGTTTTGAATAATTGCCGAACTGACACACAAACACCCTGCTATATAAACTAAATATTGATAATATTATTCGTGCATGTGTATTATAAACAAGAAAAACAATAAATATAATTGAATCGTGCAAGTCACCATCGATTTACTATTTACGAATTTCAATTTATTTATTTAATATTTTCAAATAAAATAATAAATTAAAATTCATAAATAGTAAATCGACGGTGACTTGCACGAGTCAATTAGATTATAAACTTCATAATCTTGACCTTCTCCTTTAAAATCATCTCTTGAACACGTGCCAGTATACATAACAACAAAAAAGTATTTATAGTGACATCGCCACAATGCCGGGTTGGAATTTTTATTAATACTTTTAATAACTTTTTAGTTTATAATATATGCTCTCTGCCGCCTGAAATTAGTAGTGTTTTGCCCCTGTACATTATACTTTTCTGTTAGCAATAAAGTCGTGCCGGTCATCTATCTAATGTGTTATTTAAATGTGTGAGGCTGTTGTAACACAAAGTCACTGAGAATAATCTAATGGCGTAGAAAGTGACACGCGATATAACTAGTTCAAGCAGCAACCAATTAACCATTAGTTTAGTTACAGGAATGGTTCTTAAACTTTTTATCGGACACACCACTTGAAAATTTCATAATGTCCTCTCGCACACTTAAGAACAACCAGTAACATTCTTATTTGAAAAGGTTCTATTGTATTGAGTGTATGTTAGCTTACTTTAACACATGTGTAAACGATTAAGGTAATAAAATTCAGTTGTTCCATTTCATCAATAAATAGAACAATAAATTCGCGTTAACAGCAAATTTTACAAAATTATGACTACAAATGTAATATTTATACATTTATTTTTTAAAATGATTTCGGTTTTCAATGACAAAAGTTAAGAAACAGTTTTAAAATTTTAACGAAGAAAGTGTTTTAAATTCCGAACAAAGTTTTTTCGCACACGCTCTCAAGTAAAAAACTACTAGGTTAGAGCCTAACAAAACAACGTTCTGTTTATCTATTATAAAATGTAATTTTTGATATTTATTACTTATCGATATTTGCATATTTATTTGTATTATATTATAAACATAAATTAACTTTCAGGGAGAGTTACCAACCAGCCCAACATCAATTTTCCATTCAGGTTTATTCGGCATTTTTCATAAGAATTATGTATAAAAGTCAAACAAATAAATAATCGAATATGCAAATAGCAGTAAATTAAAAATATTAGAAACTACAGAGTAAACCACACATCGAATACTGTAATTATAATAACAGCGGAGAGACATACAAGATGAAACTGGTTAAGTTTCTACTGTTATGTTCCTTTCCTGTTGTTTGGACAGAAAGTAAGTAAATTTCTGTAAACATTTTTAAAAATTAATTTGTTAAAAAGCAGTTAAAATGAAAATATTATTAAAAATGTCAGGGAAATTGTAAGTTTTTAATTTGTTATCATTGAATTTAATCTCTATGTATGTCATTCAATATATAATATAATTGCGAAGAACTATAACAATTACGCCTTTAGATAATATTATTTAAAATGTGTAGTTATATTTCCAATATAGTTTATAGATAAATATACATACCTTGTTACATTTTCACATTAAACAATTTAATAATTATATAGAGAGTGGATAGACGTTAATCGATGGGATCCACAAGGACTGTCGGCACTAAAAGGCCTGGAAGGACAGAAATTTATATTAGAATAATGAAATAATTGTCTTATTCTGTGTAAAGTATACAATATCGAGTTAGACATTTTGAGTAAATTGTAGATGTCGAGCAGTTTAATATTTGCTTAATTGTAGTTGGGTTCTCGATGATATCGATTTGACATCCATTTCCAAAGGAAAGACCTCTATAAAAAATATTTACTATTTTGTGTTTTTCTTCGGTTATTTTAATTTATAAACTGGCTTCTGGTATATAAATAATTGTGAAAGAAGACAAATAACTTTATTAAAAACACTAATAGTAATTCTTTTTCTTTTTATACACCAAAATGATTACATTATTTACTTTGAATAGAAAATATCAGGTAAAGTTTATCGTGTATAACTTGTAAATTCTTCGTTTAATTTCGAATTTGTTAAGATTTTTGGATTCAGAATAAAAAATCATTAAAATGTTTGTCAAAAAATCGAATAATTATTTAAAAGTTTTAATTTAACATTGCATCAACAATAACATTGTTTTTTTTCATTTTAGAATCCGTAGACACAAGACCTGTTTGGAAGGTTGCCGTATCATACGTAAGTAAATTTGTCGTGACGAATAATTTTACTTATTTTAAATAGGATAGGGTGGGGTTATTCGGATTATTTCAAAATTAAGCTTTCTGTACGGGCAGGAAAATTTTTATATCGTGTTTACTTACTTTCACTGAAAAGGCTATGATTATAAGTAATAAATCACGGGGTTCGGGTATTGGGTATTAAAGAGATTGACTCAGCTAAATTTTGATAGACGGTTAAAAGGTCGACGGGTGGGAGATAAAGAAATGTCATATGTCGTATCCGAATGCGAGTAGAAATTAATGAAGGTTTTTCTCGTTATTATAATATGCAATTTTTATAAAACTCGTTTGTACTGTCGAAATTAGCGAAATTTCTTTTGCCTTTTTTAGTAGTAAACTACGAGAAATAGATTTTTTGATTCGTTCTGAAATGTTTTAGACAGTAAGACTTATAATGTACTCAAGTAATATTACGCTGCGATTGTTCTCGAACGAGACCCACTTGTTTAAGCAATTTTTAGGTGTACGTCGAACAGTCGATAACAAAGAATAAATCTGTTCTTGCGTCAGACTTTTCTAAAAACTCATTCGTAGTGGCGCCCGCTCTGGGCAATCCACACGTGTACTAGATGGTTTTACTGCGTAAATTTACAGACAAACCCCACTATTTCTTACGTACAGTGCAGACACGTAGTCAAAAAACTTAGAATTTAGAACGGTATGGTTAAAAATTGTTGTCATTCTCTAATAGAAAGCGCACCCTTAAAGCACAGATCTATTTAAGATGACAAAGTTTTTTGTTCCGTAAAAACGAATGTTTTAAAAATTTATACTTGTCAAACAGCATCTGAATGGCTATAGGAAATCTTTGTAATTCCACAGAGAAGCGTGTATTTTAACATACTCGAAATTTTCACGATATAAAAAATGACGTATTTAAGAATACAGCGTACGTTGAGGTTATCTGTAAGCAAAGTGATGTAATTAACAAAGGATTTTGTGGTATATTGGATTAACTGTATTATTTAACCTTCGATGTCAACAGTAACATACAAACAACAACAGATATCGGTGCTCAGCGATACTTTGTTCGAAAGCCCCGCACGACTTTCCTACTTAACAAAATTATCGAATTGAAACCTGTGACAAATTCATAGGGTTTCGACAATATTTACATAATTGATAGATTTATTAATATAATTCAAATGTACAGTACGTATCTCTATTTTCGGAATCCATGCCGAAAAATCGGTGAAAATGGAACAAGAAAAGGAAATACGCAATTATATCAACCAGACTTTGGACTTGATTGACAGAGGTGTAGTATAAAATAGCACGTGAGCGTAGGAACGTGGGATATTATGAAATTCTTACTAAAACCAATTTGGTTTTCCATAGAAAACACACTTGTCCTAAATAGGTCTAATCGCTGTTCATAGAAGGAAAGCGATTACGTAAGTAAAAATTTCGCTTTAAAATATTTTAATGAATGGTTTCGTTTTTACGTACCTGTTACTATTATTTACTAATTTTCGTAAATTAATAATAATAAATAAATAAAATTATTTTATCAGTCTGAATCGATTTTTTTTTCTTTGCAGACTGGATTAAAACTTAATTTCAGTTGTGAACAGTATCACTTCGATTCAAACAAACAAAAATCGGAAGCCATTTATAACGTCCTGAATGTTAGGTAAAATTTTTTATGAAATTTTTAAAATATTTTTTCTGAGATTAAACTTAATCGTCGAAACAATTTATCCTTCAATTTAAAACATTAAAATACATAAGCAAACGTCACGAACCCGA